>NC_140175.1:2568486-2668943 GCF_963971535.1 Notolepis coatsorum | reverse complement strand
GGGGGTGTACTGTATGACTGTAGAGAGGGGGGTGTACTGTATGACTGTAGAGAGAGGGGGGTGTACTGTATGACTGTAGAGAGAAGGGGGGTGTACTGTATGACTGTAGAGAGGGGGGGGTGTACTGTATGACTGTAGAGAGAGGGGGGGGTGTACTGTATGACTGTAGAGAGGGGGGGTGTACTGTATGACTGTAGAGAGGGGGGGTGTACTGTATGACTGTAGAGAGGGGGGTGTACTGTATGACTGTAGAGAGGGGGGGTGTACTGTATGACTGTAGAGGGGGGGTGTACTGTATGACTGTAGAGAGGGGGGGTGTACTGTATGACTGTAGAGAGGGGGGGGTGTACTGTATGACTGTAGAGAGAGGGGGGGTGTACTGTATGACTGTAGAGAGGGGGGGTGTACTGTATGACTGTAGAGAGGGGGGGTGTACTGTATGACTGTAGAGAGGGGGGTGTACTGTATGACTGTAGAGAGGGGGGGTGTACTGTATGACTGTAGAGAGGGGGGGTGTACTGTATGACTGTAGAGAGGGGGGGTGTACTGTATGACTGTAGAGAGGGGGGGGTGTACTGTATGACTGTAGAGAGGGGGGGTGTACTGTATGACTGTAGAGAGGGGGGGGTGTACTGTATGACTGTAGAGAGGGGGGGTGTACTGTATGACTGTAGAGAGGGGGGTGTACTGTATGACTGTAGAGAGGGGGGGGTGTACTGTATGACTGTAGAGAGGGGGGGTGTACTGTATGACTGTAGAGAGGGGGGGTGTACTGTATGACTGTAGAGAGGGGGGTGTACTGTATGACTGTAGAGAGGGGGGGTGTACTGTATGACTGTAGAGAGGGGGGGGTGTACTGTATGACTGTAGAGAGGGGGGGGTGTACTGTATGACTGTAGAGAGGGGGGTGTACTGTATGACTGTAGAGAGGGGGGTGTACTGTATGACTGTAGAGAGGGGGGTGTACTGTATGACTGTAGAGAGGGGGGGTGTACTGTATGACTGTAGAGAGGGGGGGTGTACTGTATGACTGTAGAGAGAGGGGGGTGTACTGTATGACTGTAGAGAGGGGGGGTGTACTGTATGACTGTAGAGAGGGGGGGTGTACTGTATGACTGTAGAGAGGGGGGGTGTACTGTATGACTGTAGAGAGGGGGGGTGTACTGTATGACTGTAGAGAGGGGGGGGTGTACTGTATGACTGTAGAGAGGGGGGTGTACTGTATGACTGTAGAGAGGGGGGTGTACTGTATGACTGTAGAGAGGGGGGTGTACTGTATGACTGTGAGGGGGGGGTGTACTGTATGACTGTAGAGAGGGGGGGTGTACTGTATGACTGTAGAGAGGGGGGTGTACTGTATGACTGTAGAGAGGGGGGGTGTACTGTATGACTGTAGAGAGGGGGGTGTACTGTATGACTGTAGAGAGGGGGGGTGTACTGTATGACTGTAGAGAGGGGGGTGTACTGTATGACTGTAGAGAGGGGGGGTGTACTGTATGACTGTAGAGAGGGGGGGGTGTACTGTATGACTGTAGAGAGGGGGGGTGTACTGTATGACTGTAGAGAGGGGGGGTGTACTGTATGACTGTAGAGAGGGGGGGTGTACTGTATGACTGTAGAGAGGGGGGGTGTACTGTATGACTGTAGAGAGGGGGGGTGTACTGTATGACTGTAGAGAGGGGGGGTGTACTGTATGACTGTAGAGAGGGGGGGGTGTACTGTATGACTGTAGAGAGGGGGGGTGTACTGTATGACTGTAGAGAGGGGGGGGGGTGTACTGTATGACTGTAGAGAGGGGGGGTGTACTGTATGACTGTAGAGAGGGGGGGGTGTACTGTATGACTGTAGAGAGGGGGGGTGTACTGTATGACTGTAGAGAGGGGGGGGTGTACTGTATGACTGTAGAGAGGGGGGGGTGTACTGTATGACTGTAGAGAGGGGGGTGTACTGTATGACTGTAGAGAGGGGGGTGTACTGTATGACTGTAGAGAGGGGGGGTGTACTGTATGACTGTAGAGAGGGGGGGTGTACTGTATGACTGTAGAGAGGGGGGGGTGTACTGTATGACTGTAGAGAGGGGGGGGTGTACTGTATGACTGTAGAGAGGGGGGGTGTACTGTATGACTGTAGAGAGGGGGGGTGTACTGTATGACTGTAGAGAGGGGGGGTGTACTGTATGACTGTAGAGAGGGGGGTGTACTGTATGACTGTAGAGAGGGGGGGTGTACTGTATGACTGTAGAGAGAGGGGGTGTACTGTATGACTGTAGAGAGAGGGGGGGTGTACTGTATGACTGTAGAGATGGGGGGTGTACTGTATGACTGTAGAGAGGGGGGGTGTACTGTATGACTGTAGAGAGAGGGGGGTGTACTGTATGACTGTAGAGAGGGGGGGGTGTACTGTATGACTGTAGAGAGGGGGGGTGTACTGTATGACTGTAGAGAGGGGGGGTGTACTGTATGACTGTAGAGAGAGGGGGGTGTACTGTATGACTGTAGAGAGGGGGGGTGTACTGTATGACTGTAGAGAGGGGGGGTGTACTGTATGACTGTAGAGAGGGGGGGTGTACTGTATGACTGTAGAGAGGGGGGTGTACTGTATGACTGTAGAGAGGGGGGGGGTGTACTGTATGACTGTAGAGAGAGGGGGGTGTACTGTATGACTGTAGAGAGGGGGGGGGTGTACTGTATGACTGTAGAGAGGGGGGTGTACTGTATGACTGTAGAGAGAGGGGGGGTGTACTGTATGACTGTAGAGAGGGGGGGTGTACTGTATGACTGTAGAGAGAGGGGGGTGTACTGTATGACTGTAGAGAGGGGGGGTGTACTGTATGACTGTAGAGAGGGGGGGTGTACTGTATGACTGTAGAGAGGGGGGGTGTACTGTATGACTGTAGAGAGGGGGGGTGTACTGTATGACTGTAGAGAGAGGGGGGGTGTACTGTATGACTGTAGAGAGGGGGGGTGTACTGTATGACTGTAGAGGGGGGGGTGTACTGTATGACTGTAGAGAGAGGGGGGTGTACTGTATGACTGTAGAGAGGGGGGGTGTACTGTATGACTGTAGAGAGAGGGGGGTGTACTGTATGACTGTAGAGAGAGGGGGGTGTACTGTATGACTGTAGAGAGGGGGGTGTACTGTATGACTGTAGAGAGGGGGGGTGTACTGTATGACTGTAGAGAGGGGGGGTGTACTGTATGACTGTAGAGAGGGGGGGTGTACTGTATGACTGTAGAGAGGGGGGGTGTACTGTATGACTGTAGAGAGGGGGGGGTGTACTGTATGACTGTAGAGAGGGGGGTGTACTGTATGACTGTAGAGAGGGGGGGTGTACTGTATGACTGTAGAGAGGGGGGGTGTACTGTATGACTGTAGAGAGGGGGGTGTACTGTATGACTGTAGAGAGGGGGGGTGTACTGTATGACTGTAGAGAGGGGGGGTGTACTGTATGACTGTAGAGAGGGGGGGTGTACTGTATGACTGTAGAGAGGGGGGTGTACTGTATGACTGTAGAGAGGGGGGGTGTACTGTATGACTGTAGAGAGGGGGGGTGTACTGTATGACTGTAGAGAGGGGGGGTGTACTGTATGACTGTAGAGAGGGGGGGTGTACTGTATGACTGTAGAGAGGGGGGGTGTACTGTATGACTGTAGAGAGGGGGGGTGTACTGTATGACTGTAGAGAGGGGGGGTGTACTGTATGACTGTAGAGAGGGGGGGGTGTACTGTATGACTGTAGAGAGGGGGGGGTGTACTGTATGACTGTAGAGAGGGGGGGGTGTACTGTATGACTGTAGAGAGGGGGGGGGTGTACTGTATGACTGTAGAGAGGGGGGGGTGTACTGTATGACTGTAGAGAGGGGGGTGTACTGTATGACTGTAGAGAGAGGGGGGTGTACTGTATGACTGTAGAGAGGGGGGGTGTACTGTATGACTGTAGAGAGGGGGGGTGTACTGTATGACTGTAGAGAGGGGGGGTGTACTGTATGACTGTAGAGAGAGGGGGGTGTACTGTATGACTGTAGAGAGAGGGGGGGTGTACTGTATGACTGTAGAGAGGGGGGTGTACTGTATGACTGTAGAGAGGGGGGTGTACTGTATGACTGTAGAGGGGGGGGGGGTGTACTGTATGACTGTAGAGAGGGGGGGGGGTGTACTGTATGACTGTAGAGAGGGGGGGTGTACTGTATGACTGTAGAGAGGGGGGGTGTACTGTATGACTGTAGAGGGGGGGGTGTACTGTATGACTGTAGAGGGGGGGGTGTACTGTATGACTGTAGAGGGGGGGGGTGTACTGTATGACTGTAGAGAGGGGGGGTGTACTGTATGACTGTAGAGGGGGGGGGTGTACTGTATGACTGTAGAGAGGGGGGGGGTGTACTGTATGACTGTAGAGAGGGGGGTGTACTGTATGACTGTAGAGAGGGGGGGTGTACTGTATGACTGTAGAGAGGGGGGTGTACTGTATGACTGTAGAGAGGGGGGGGTGTACTGTATGACTGTAGAGAGGGGGGGTGTACTGTATGACTGTAGAGAGGGGGGTGTACTGTATGACTGTAGAGAGGGGGGGTGTACTGTATGACTGTAGAGAGGGGGGGTGTACTGTATGACTGTAGAGAGGGGGGGTGTACTGTATGACTGTAGAGAGGGGGGGGTGTACTGTATGACTGTAGAGAGGGGGGGTGTACTGTATGACTGTAGAGAGGGGGGTGTACTGTATGACTGTAGAGAGGGGGGGTGTACTGTATGACTGTAGAGAGGGGGGGTGTACTGTATGACTGTAGAGAGGGGGGGTGTACTGTATGACTGTAGAGAGGGGGGGTGTACTGTATGACTGTAGAGAGGGGGGGTGTACTGTATGACTGTAGAGAGGGGGGGTGTACTGTATGACTGTAGAGAGAGGGGGGTGTACTGTATGACTGTAGAGAGAGGGGGGGTGTACTGTATGACTGTAGAGAGGGGGGGTGTACTGTATGACTGTAGAGAGAGGGGGGTGTACTGTATGACTGTAGAGAGGGGGGGTGTACTGTATGACTGTAGAGAGAGGGGGGGGTGTACTGTATGACTGTAGAGAGGGGGGGTGTACTGTATGACTGTAGAGAGGGGGGGGGGGTGTACTGTATGACTGTAGAGAGGGGGGGTGTACTGTATGACTGTAGAGAGGGGGGTGGTGTACTGTATGACTGTAGAGAGGGGGGGGTGTACTGTATGACTGTAGAGAGGGGGGTGTACTGTATGACTGTAGAGAGGGGGGGTGTACTGTATGACTGTAGAGAGGGGGGTGGTGTACTGTATGACTGTAGAGAGGGGGGGTGTACTGTATGACTGTAGAGAGGGGGGGGGGGTGTACTGTATGACTGTAGAGAGGGGGGGTGTACTGTATGACTGTAGAGAGGGGGGGGGGGTGTACTGTATGACTGTAGAGAGGGGGGGTGTACTGTATGACTGTAGAGAGGGGGGGGTGTACTGTATGACTGTAGAGAGGGGGGTGTACTGTATGACTGTAGAGAGGGGGGGGTGGTGTATGACTGTAGAGAGGGGGGGGTGTACTGTATGACTGTAGAGAGGGGGGGGTGTACTGTATGACTGTAGAGAGGGGGGGGTGTACTGTATGACTGTAGAGAGGGGGGGTGTACTGTATGACTGTAGAGAGGGGGGTGTACTGTATGACTGTAGAGAGAGGGGGGGTGTACTGTATGACTGTAGAGAGGGGGGGTGTACTGTATGACTGTAGAGAGGGGGGGTGTACTGTATGACTGTAGAGAGGGGGGGTGTACTGTATGACTGTAGAGAGGGGGGGTGTACTGTATGACTGTAGAGAGGGGGGGTGTACTGTATGACTGTAGAGAGGGGGGGTGTACTGTATGACTGTAGAGGGGGGGGTGTACTGTATGACTGTAGAGAGGGGGGGGGGTGTACTGTATGACTGTAGAGAGGGGGGGTGTACTGTATGACTGTAGAGAGGGGGGGTGTACTGTATGACTGTAGAGAGGGGGGGTGTACTGTATGACTGTAGAGAGGGGGGGTGTACTGTATGACTGTAGAGAGGGGGGTGTACTGTATGACTGTAGAGAGGGGGGTGTACTGTATGACTGTAGAGAGGGGGGGGTGTACTGTATGACTGTAGAGAGGGGGGGGTGTACTGTATGACTGTAGAGAGGGGGGGGTACTGTACCTGGTCCAGCAGGCCAAACTTGGGGTACTCCTCCTCGGGGTCCTTGCTGCCGGGGTCCGGATGTTCCTTCACCAGGAAGACGTCTCGCTCTTTACTCTGAAAAGCACACGGTGATATATATCTGCTTCAGCATTCGTTGTTTTTGTTTTTTATTTTTTTCTCCTGAACAGCTGAGACGGGACCCGGAGCCTCGACGTCAGGACAGCTGTTGCCGTGTCGGGCTGAGCTTCGGATTGTTTTTTGGAATCAATGGAAGCTTCGAGATAAAAAGAATTTAAAAAAATTTAAAAAAATATTATGTTGTGGGACTTGTACAGCACTTTGTTCAACTTTGTCAGTGCTGTAAAGTTTAAACCTTTTTAAATCTTAGACAAACGAAACACTGTAAGCAGTCATTTGAGGCTTTATAAAAGCAGCACAATGAACACAAATCTGTCAGTGCCGAGTCCGACCTCATCTTAAATAACAAACAGCATTGCTTGTTGTAGTTAACAAAGAGAGGCAGAGTTGATTTTGCACAAAGAAAATACTTTTTTTTTTATTATTATTATTATTTTTATATATATTCTAATTTTATTTTCATATTCGAATCCCATGCCCATCGAACAAAGCTTCGAAGCTTCGAAGTATTTAAGACGGCCCTAGTGCTGTGCTGCATTACCATCGTCTTGACAATGTTGTTGGGCCAGTTCAGCTTGGCCGGTCTCTGACGCGTCGTCATGCACTCCCAGTGCTTATCGATGAACGGGATGATATCCTGCAACGCGGGGGGAGAAACCAAAAACGGAGTTGAGTCATCGTGTCAAAACTAACCGAGTGGTCAATAATGACAGACGGAAGACATTTTTGCAAAGCAAAAAAACACCATCCAAGAAAAGTTTCATGATCATATCTAAAAGGCATTTCTAGATTACATATTGGTCCTTGCAGTAACAGGAGGAGGGGACACGTGGTAGTCTACACCCTCCCCAGACCAGGAGACATGTGGTAGTCTACACCCTCCCCAGACCAGGAGACATGTGGTAGTCTACACCCTCCCCAGGCCACCAGAGGAGACATGTGGTAGTCTACACCCTCCCCAGACCAACAGAGGAGACATGTGGTAGTCTACACCCTCCCCAGACCGACAGAGGAGACATGTGGTAGTCTACACCCTCCCCAGACCAACAGAGGAGACATGTGGTAGTCTACACCCTCCCCAGACCGACAGAGGAGACATGTGGTAGTCTACACCCTCCCCAGACCGACAGAGGAGGCATGTGGTAGTCTACACCCTCCCCAGACCGACAGAGGAGACATGTGGTAGTCTACACCCTCCCCAGACCAACAGAGGAGACATGTGGTAGTCTACACCCTCCCCAGACCGACAGAGGAGACATGTGGTAGTCTACACCCTCCCCAGACCGACAGAGGAGGCATGTGGTAGTCTACACCCTCCACAGACCGACAGAGGAGGCATGTGGTAGTCTACACCCTCCCCGGACCGACAGAGGAGGCATGTGGTAGTCTACACCCTCCCCAGACCAACAAAGGAGGCATGTGGTAGTCTACACCCTCCCCAGACCGACAGAGGAGACATGTGGTAGTCTACACCCTCCCCAGACCAACAGAGGAGACATGTGGTAGTCTACACCCTCCTCAGACCGACAGAGCAGACATGTGGTAGTCTACACCCTCCCCAGGCCAACAGAGGAGACATGTGGTAGTCTACACCCTCCCCAGACCAACAGAGGAGACATGTGGTAGTCTACACCCTCCCCAGACCAACAGAGGAGGCATGTGGTAGTCTACACCCTCCCCAGACCAACAGAGGAGACATGTGGTAGTCTACACCCTCCCCAGACCAACAGGAGACATGTGGTAGTCTACACCCTCCCCAGACCAACAAAGGAGACATGTGGTAGTCTACACCCTCCCCAGACCAACAGAGGAGACATGTGGTAGTCTACACCCTCCCCAGACCGACAGAGGAGGCATGTGGTAGTCTACACCCTCCCCAGACCGACAGAGGAGACATGTGGTAGTCTACACCCTCCCCAGACCAACAGAGGTGGCATGTGGTAGTCTACACCCTCCCCGGACCGACAGAGGAGGCATGTGGTAGTCTACACCCTCCCCGGACCGACAGAGGAGGCATGTGGTAGTCTACACCCTCCCCAGACCGACAGAGGAGGCATGTGGTAGTCTACACCCTCCCCGGACTGACAGAGGAGACATGTGGTAGTCTACACCCTCCCCAGACTGACAGAGGAGACATGTGGTAGTCTACACCCTCCCCAGACTGACAGAGGAGACATGTGGTAGTCTACACCCTCCCTAGACTGACAGAGGAGACATGTGGTAGTCTACACCCTCCCCAGACCGACAGAGGAGACATGTGGTAGTCTACACCCTCCCCAGACCGACAGAGGAGACATGTGGTAGTCTACACCCTCCCCAGACCGACAGAGGAGACATGTGGTAGTCTACACCCTCCCCAGACCGACAGAGGAGACATGTGGTAGTCTACACCCTCCCCAGACCGACAGAGGAGGCATGTGGTAGTCTACACCCTCCCCAGACCAACAGAGGAGACATGTGGTAGTCTACACCCTCCCCAGACCGACAGAGGAGACATGTGGTAGTCTACACCCTCCCCAGACCAACAGAGGAGACATGTGGTAGTCTACACCCTCCCCGGACCAACAGAGGAGACATGTGGTAGTCTACACCCTCCTCAGACCGACAGAGCAGACATGTGGTAGTCTACACCCTCCACAGACCAACAGAGGAGGCATGTGGTAGTCTACACCCTCCCCAGACCGACAGAGGAGACATGTGGTAGTCTACACCCTCCCCAGACCGACAGAGGAGGCATGTGGTAGTCTACACCCTCCCCAGACCGACAGAGGAGACATGTGGTAGTCTACACCCTCCCCAGACCGACAGAGGAGGCATGTGGTAGTCTACACCCTCCCCAGACCAACAGAGGAGACATGTGGTAGTCTACACCCTCCCCAGACCGACAGAGGAGACATGTGGTAGTCTACACCCTCCCCAGACCAACAGAGGAGGCATGTGGTAGTCTACACCCTCCCCAGACCAACAGAGGAGGCATGTGGTAGTCTACACCCTCCCCAGACAAACAGAGGAGACATGTGGTAGTCTACACCCTCCCCAGACAAACAGAGGAGACATGTGGTAGTCTACACCCTCCCCAGACAAACAGAGGAGACATGTGGTAGTCTACACCCTCCCCAGACCAACAGAGGAGACATGTGGTAGTCTACACCCTCCCCAGACCGACAGAGGAGACATGTGGTAGTCTACACCCTCCCCAGACCAACAGAGGAGGCATGTGGTAGTCTACACCCTCCCCAGACCGACAGAGGAGACATGTGGTAGTCTACACCCTCCCCAGACCAACAGAGGAGACATGTGGTAGTCTACACCCTCCCCAGACCGACAGAGACATGTGGTAGTCTACACCCTCCCCAGACCGACAGAGGAGACATGTGGTAGTCTACACCCTCCACAGACCGACAGAGGAGACATGTGGTAGTCTACACCCTCCCCAGACCGACAGAGACATGTGGTAGTCTACACCCTCCCCAGACCGACAGAGGAGACATGTGGTAGTCTACACCCTCCACAGACCGACAGAGGAGACATGTGGTAGTCTACACCCTCCCCCCAGACTAGGAGCATCCCTCCCCAGACCATGAGGCATGTGGTAATCAGGGTGTTAGTCAGGGTCGGGGTCGGGGTGCTACAGAACAGACCCACCTTGTCTTTGGAGAACATGGTCTTTGGATGCTCCTCCTGGGTGCGGGACCTCCAGGTCAGGTTGGCCAGGGCTGTGAGGCACATCTCCTTCAGATCTGAAACACACAAAATCAACGATGACAACAATCTAGTGACAAATGATCTGTGAGCAAAAAAGAACAAGAAAATGATGTTGGGTGCAAAGTATCAAACAGAGTCCTCTTTCCTTGATCCTCCAATCAGCACCAGTCATTTGCGACATCTAAGAAGGGAGATCCCCCCCCTTCAACGGCCCTTCTAAGGTGTCTCTCCTCCACACTGCCTGTGGTGCATTTTTCCCTATTGCTAGGTTTTAGTGAGTTTTTCCTTACCTTCGTCTGGGAGTGTTGCATTTATTTATTTAAAAATGTTTGGACTTTATGGTGTTTTTGTTTTGTTCTTGATTTATTGTGATGTTTCTTCTCGACTTGTTTTTAAAGAAGACGTGTCCGGACCCCATGGGGACATTAACGCGTCGTTGTCGGGCCTTACAAATACATTTGATTTGATTGGAGGATTAAGAAAAGAGGGCGGGGTTTGAGATAAGAGGACATCTCTTCCCGACACCTACTGGCTTGTTTCCTGAGGAAGTAGGTGTTTCCACTGTGATGACAGACGTTACAGTGGAACACATAGTTGGTCATGAAGGGGAGGCAGGTCCTGTTGTGGAGGAGGAGAGGGGAGGAGTTAGACACAACTAACTCCCATACTGATACTGTAGACACAACTAACTCCCATACTGATACTGTAGACATAACTAACTCCCATACTGATACTATGTAGACACAACTAACTCCCATACTGATACTGTAGACATAACTAACTCCCATACTGATACTGTAGACATAACTAACTCCCATACTGATACTGTAGACATAACTAACTCCCATACTGATACTGTAGACATAACTAACTCCCATACTGATACTGTAGACATAACTAACTCCCATACTGATACTATGTAGACATAACCAACTCCCATACTGATACTATGTAGACATAACTAACTCCCATACTGATACTGTAGACATAACTAACTCCCATACTGATACTATGTAGACATAACTAACTCCCATACTGATACTATGTAGACATAACTAACTCCCATACTGATACTGTAGACATAACTAACTCCCATACTGATACTGTAGACATAACTAACTCCCATACTGATACTGTAGACATAACTAACTCCCATACTGATACTGTAGACATAACTAACTCCCATACTGATACTGTAGACATAACTAACTCCCATACTGATACTGTAGACATAACTAACTCCCATACTGATACTGTAGACATAACTAACTCCCATACTGATACTGTAGACATAACTAACTCCCATACTGATACTATGTAGACATAACTAACTCCCATACTGATACTGTAGACATAACTAACTCCCATACTGATACTATGTAGACATAACTAACTCCCATACTGATACTGTAGACATAACTAACTCCCATACTGATACTGTAGACATAACTAACTCCCATACTGATACTGTAGACATAACTAACTCCCATACTGATACTGTAGACATAACTAACTCCCATACTGATACTGTAGACACAACTAACTCCCATACTGATACTGTAGACATAACTAACTCCCATACTGATACTGTAGACATAACTAACTCCCATACTGATACTATGTAGACATAACTAACTCCCATACTGATACTGTAGACATAACTAACTCCCATACTGATACTGTAGACACAACTAACTCCCATACTGATACTGTAGACATAACTAACTCCCATACTGATACTGTAGACATAACTAACTCCCATACTGATACTATGTAGACATAACTAACTCCCATACTGATACTGTAGACATAACTAACTCCCATACTGATACTGTAGACATAACTAACTCCCATACTGATACTGTAGACATAACTAACTCCCATACTGATACTATGTAGACATAACTAACTCCCATACTGATACTGTAGACATAACTAACTCCCATACTGATACTATGTAGACATAACTAACTCCCATACTGATACTGTAGACATAACTAACTCCCATACTGATACTGTAGACATAACTAACTCCCATACTGATACTGTGTAGACACAACTAACTCCCATACTGATACTATGTAGACACAACTAACTCCCATACTGATACTATGTAGACATAACTAACTCACATACCGATACTGTAGACATAACTAACTCCCATACTGATACTGTAGACACAACTAACTCCCACTAGGGGGTGTAACGATGCGACCTCACAACGATTAATTTCGATTACGATTCTTCAGGCAACGATTCAATGCATCATGAAATCTCTTCATTTGACCACGATTCGATTAGATTCATTTTCTATTCATTTTCTATCAGTTAATTCCCCCAAACATTTTGAATACACAAATGTGGCTGCAGGGGGAACCGATTCACTCAGCATGAATGGACTATAGGTCAATAAAAACAATACACACACAAACAAAACATTAAATGATTTAGCTTAATTTCGATTATAATCTATTCTAACATTTTCAAATCGATGCAGTTGAATCGTCACATTAGAATCGATGCATTTCGATTAGGGATACTCGATATTGGCTTTTTTACCGATACCGATATACCGATATTGTCCAACTCTTAATTTCCGATACCGATATCAACCGATAACGATATATAAATGGAATAATTTCAGGTAATTAACATTACATATCTCTTGTTGTGGAATTAACACAACATTATGCATACTTTTGACAATAAATAAAATCAGAATTTGTTCTTACTTGCTTGCCTGGGTAAATAAAGGTTATAGAAATGTATAAAAAAAAAAAAAACAACGATACCGATATTTTCCGATATCACATTTTAATGCCGATATCGGCCGATAATATCGGTAGGCCGATAATATCGGACATCCCTAATTTCGATTAATCGATGCATCGCTACACCCCTAGTGGACATAACTAACTCCCATACTGATACTATGTAAGGGGATGCAGACCAGAGAAAGACGTTTGTCTCGTTTACATCAGGGTCCCTCATTTTCAACCCCGTCCCCATGACCAACGCACCCCTGCTCCAACCCCTGCTTCACTTACATTTTCACTTCTGTACAACACACCTATATTTTAGTATTATTATTTATTTTCATTTTCTCTCCATTTTGTCTCTAAGCAGTCTCCCTTTCTCTGTAGTATCATCCCCACCATGTTGTCATTGTGAAAGTCCATGTACTGTGTTTTTTGTCCGTGTACCGTGTTTGTACAATACACAATACACAATGTCATGTATGTAAAGCGGTTTGAGATACTTTATGTAGGCGCTATAAAAAAAAAGATTCTTAAACTTCGATTCTTCCGTTCCACATCCACACGCGCAAGAACGCAACTGACCAAGACATGTCCAAAATACTTTTCCATTAACCGAAATTACTCTTATTTACCAGACTAGGCATTTAGGCACCTACACTATTATTGTTATTATCATCATTATTACATACGCAGTGTCGATGCCGAAGGTGTCGGCGGTGAACCACTTCATGCACAGGGCGCATTGCAGCTCCACCTCCCCCAGCTGCCTGCTGCCGCTGTCCTCGTCCCCGGAGCCCGTCAGCGCGTCAGCCGCCTCGGAGTCGCCGCCGGTGTCCTGCAACGGAGGGGTGATTGATTGATTGAAAACTTTATTAACAGATTGCAGAATGGGTACAGTACAGTACAGCTCAATACATACAATTGTTAACACTATGGCGTCCGTCCACGTATATATACGTGTTTTGAAAAAGCACGATGTGGACCAGAGCCACGAGTATATACGTGACGAGTTGTTATTGTTTTATTCCATATTTATAGCGCTTCTTAGGTACCCGATCCACTACCAGCATCTTTTCAGATATTTGATTTTTGAAACATGCAGTACCAGCCAAACCCACTTAGGGGCGCCATCGCTCCACTGCAGTATCATTGTGATTTTTTTTTTTAAGTACAATTCTGTGGGCGGATCATAGTTCCTTGATCCCAGCAGAACATCCTCCATCTTGGATTAGTTTGGCGAGCGGTTTTTTCAGCGTGGAATAATGGGATTTATGATTAGCCAATGTGCATATCGATCTACCAGAATCCGATGAGTGGTGAGGAAATGCTGCCGACGATCACATGGCCTGACGGTAGGATAATATTACCCCAAATTACAGCTGGATTGGACATTGTTTTATAACGTAACGTGATTGGTCAATGAAAATGCTATATTGAATGCACACTGTATTGCAGATCAATAATAGTAATCGGCGTTCCCCGCCGCCCCCATTTCATCCATAGATGCTCTGTAATAGTCCGGATGCTACGCAGTTTGTTTTATTTCATTCGTATATATACAGCAGAAATGGCATTTGATATAACGGCGCCAACGTTTAGCCTATTATCCAGCTACCGGGAAAAAAGCCTAGACGAAAAGTTATATTTACGATGCTATAAAATGACAACCAAACGATGGATTTTTATTTTGTTTAAGCCATTATGAAGGCACGGTTTATGCACTCAAGTGACAATGAGAATGGACAGATAGCAATACTATAAATGATATATAAAGCTCGTTGAAAGTACATCGGTTTGTTTACTTTCTGCTGTCCTCTGAGGCCTAAATCCGCGCGGGCGCCGGTCGTCAAAGTGTTAAGGGGATGCAGACCAGAGAAAGACTTTCGTCTTGTTTACATCAGGGTCCCCCATTTTACATTCATCATAACATTTATGACATACAGATAGACAGTACTGCTACATCTATACATTTATGACATACCAGATTTGCAAATACAGTTGAGTACTGTTTGTGATACAAAGAGTCCAGAAAAGAGAGTATATACATTTGACGTAGAAACTGTACATTGGAGGTGGTTGGGTGGGTGGGGGGGTTGGGTAGGAGGGGGGGGGGGACACACACACACACACACACTGTACAAGCAAAACTGTACATTGGAATATTGTTGTTGTGTGTGTTGTCAAGA
The DNA here is from genome assembly GCF_963971535.1 of Notolepis coatsorum. Lineage (NCBI taxonomy): Eukaryota > Metazoa > Chordata > Actinopteri > Aulopiformes > Paralepididae > Notolepis > Notolepis coatsorum. The sequence goes on along the minus strand of NC_140175.1, from coordinate 2,653,999 downwards.
AGAGACACCCGGCTGTATTGTCCGACTCACACACAAACAAACAAACGTGAGAAAGACAAGTGTGTCGCTTCTATGAGCCGAATAGTAAGGAGGAAGGAGAACGGATTATATATAATACTACACATTACCGCTCCTTCTTTGCCGTTGGAAGATTCCGTGTCCATGTTAGTGGTCAGCTCACCGAACGAAGCGTCACTGGAAGGAAAGAACGGGGACACTGAATTATATTAACCCTTTCACTGCCGGCCGCACTACCAAAACGGTTAACCCTTTCATTCACTGTGACAAATACACAGAGGGTTAATAATAACCCTTTCACTGCCGCACTAGCAAACGGTTAACCCTTTCACTGTGACAAATACACAGGTTAATAACCCTTTCACTGCCACACAAGCAAGCGGTTAACCCTTTCACTGTGACAATACACAGAGGGTTAATAACCCTTTCACTGCCGCACTAGCAAACGGTTAACCCTTTCACTGTGACAATACACAGAAGGTTTTTACCCTTTCACTGCCACACTACAGAAGGTTAACCCTTTACTATCACACCATCTGTAGTGTGTGGCAGTGAGAGGGTGACACACGCCAGTAGCGATACATACACCCGGTCAGGGAGCAGGGACCAGGGTGGGTTGATTGAATTGATTGATTGATATCAGTACAATGTTATTATATCGTGGGTCAGACAGTGCAGGTTTCTGGAGTCCCGACGGTACAACAACACGCGTCAGCAACACGAGTGTCCTGACTCGTTGTCATCGGTTTGTTATTATTACTGATGATAGCAAGCTAACCGGTAATAATGTGTAATAATCATTGAATTGTGCTGTTTATTAAACCTAAGCTATCTGCCGTAGCTAACAGCTAGCTCCTTCTGGTGGAGTGCTGCTCACTCAGTTGACTAAATGCCCTGCTGTGTCTAATATAGGAAGCGGTATATGTGTGGTTTATTTATATAGATATATATATATATATCTGTGTGTGTTTGAATGAGGGAGACGTTACCCCTCTCCTGCTGCGGTGTCGGGTTCAACAACAGACGCGCTGCTCGCCGCCTCTCCTCCTTCAGACGCCATGTTTCAAACTGACGAGACTATGAAGTAGTACCGCGAGATGTCGGGTAGTCTCGCGGTTAGTTACAGTAAAGTACCGCGAGATGTCGGGTAGTCTCGAGGTTAGAATAGAATGAATGAATGAATGAATGAATGAAAACTTTATTTACCAGATTGCAGAATGGGTACAATACAGTACGGCTCAATACATACAATTGTTAAGGGGATGCAGACCTGAGAAAGACGTTTGTCTTGTTTCCATCAGGGTCCCCCATTTTCAATTCATATAGACATTTATGACATACACAACATACATGACATTTATGGCATAGGGACATATAGGTATTTAGTACTGATACATTTGTGACATAAAGTAAACGGTATTCAAATATACAGTACTGTTACCCCTAGATCCTGACAGAGTATATACATATGATGGGGAGGGGACTGTACATTAGGAGGGGGTGGGTGGGTGGGAGAGAAATATACATACGGCGGGGAGGGAATATATACATGCGGTGGGGAGGAGACTGTCTATTAGGAGGTGGTTGGGGTTTTGGGCATTTACGGTGGCCAGTTTCGAATTGCAGCCTCCCGTAGGTGCTCTTTAAGAGCGGTTTTTAATCTTTTAATTCAGATTCCTTTACAGCTTTGGGTAGGGCATTCCACATTGTTGTGGTGTAACGGATATGTACCGCGATAGTGTGACCAGAGATGTGGCTGGCTTGGTAGCGGTACATGGAAGTTAAACTCACTCCCCAGAGGCATATAAACCGAGCGCTTAGGGAGGAGTTCCTCTCTTGGCGCAGCGGTTTGTGTTGCTTCCCCCCGTGCAGACGCTCGGGGTTCGACTCCCACTCGAGGCACGGTCGAATTTCGTGGCAGGTGCTAGGTGGCACCTGCTACAGTGGTGCCGTGACCCGGATGCCTTGGGTGGTGTGAGTTTAGGGGGGGAGAGTGTAACGGATATGTACCGCGATAGTGTGACCAGAGATGTGGCTGGCTCGGTAGCGGTACATGGAAGTTAAACTCACTCCCCAGAGGCATATAAACCGAGCGCTTAGGGAGGAGTTCCTCTCTTGGCGCAGCGGTTTGTGTTGCTTCCCCCCGTGCAGACGCTCGGGGTTCGACTCCCACTCGAGGCACGGTCGAATTTCGTGGCAGGTGCTAGGTGGCACCTGCTACAGTGGCATAATTGCGAAACGTGTTTAGTCCCTTGTTTGAGCCGAATCTGGGTTTAACATGATTTGTTGAGCTTCCTCTGGTGTAGTGGTTGTGGTATTCACTGACCTTTGGGAAGTATTTTGACATGTACATGGGCACCCCGGTCGTATAGTGTATCTTGTAGACCAGGCCCATTGCAAGTTGCTGTACTCTGTCGTCTACTCTAAGCCATCCTAGGTTGTCAAAGTGGGCAGGGGTAAGGTGGGTTCTGGGGTTCAGGTCAAGTAGTAGTCTGACCAGTTTGTTTTGTGATGTTTGTAATTTTGTTTTAAGCGCCTTTGAGGTGCTTTGGTACCATGAGGTGCACGCATAGTCATAGTACCCTTGAATGAGTGCTCCTGCCAGAGTCTTCAGGGTATTCTTGTTTACCAGAGAGGAGATCCGGTACAAGAATCTAGTTCGTTGGTTGACTTTTTTTTTATTACATTGGATGCCATTTTGTCACAGGAAAGATTTGCCTCTAGGATGGAACCCAGGTAGGTAATTTCGTCTTTCCTTGTGACAATATTGTCACCCACTGTAACTGAGAAGCCGTCGGTCTTGCTGAGTTTGTTATTTGAACCGAAGAGAATGGACTCTGTTTTGCCCATGTGTAATGATAGTTTGTTATCAGCGAGCCATATGCAGATTTTGCCTAGTTCCGAGCTGAGGGTTTTTTCAACCTGCAACTTGTTCTTGTCAGAGACCAGCAGGGCTGAGTCGTCCGCAAACAGGAACAAGTTGCAGTCACAGGCTGATGACATGTCATTTGCATAAATTAGGAAGAGTAGCGGTCCTAGTATGCTTCCTTGTGGAACACCACAGCTCACTGTGAGGGGGTGAGATAGAGTACCGTTTAAGCTATCAAAACCAATTGCTTTTAGCTTGTCCATCAGAATGGAGTGATTGACAGTGTCGAAGGCCTTTTGTAGGTCCAGCATGACCATGCCGCAGTATTTGCCCGCGTCCACCTCTTGTTTGATGTGGTCGTTCAAATAGAGGAGGCATGTGTCAGTGGAGTGGGACGTTCTGAAGCCAGATTGGAATTCGTAGATTAGATTTTTTTCCGCCAGGTACTTTTCGACCTGTTCGTAGACTATTTTCTCCATGACTTTCGAGATGGAGGTAAGAATAGAAACAGGGCGGTAGTTGCCTGGGTCTAATTTATTGCCCTTTTTGTGCAGAGGGGTCACTCTCGCAATTTTGAAGTCCTTGGGGACGTGCCCCTGTTTTATAGAGAGGTTTATTATGTGTGTGATGACTGGGGTGATAGAATAGAAAACTTTATTGCCATTTCAACACATGGTTGATTGGGATTTGTCTTGGTGCCACATACAGTACAGACATTATAAAAACATACAATAAAAAACACAAGAATACATGCAATACAATCCCCACAATAAAAGTTTTACACAAACAATTAAAAAGAAAAAATGCAACAGTACCTCAAATAAATTGCTCAGTGTTCCAGTTTAAAGTGCATATTGCCTTAAAGTGCCTGTCGGCTGGTGCTAGCCCTGGTGGTGCAAAGTACCTGTACATTTGTACTTGAGTTCAGGTGACGGACAGCCTCGGGATATGTACGTTTTTTAAGCTTAGGTACCGGATCTCCTCACTGGTAAACAAGAATACCCTGAAGACTCTGGCAGGAGCACTCATTCAAGGGTACTACGACTATGCTTGCACCTCATGGTACCAAAGCACCTCAAAGGCGCTAAAAACAAAATTACAAACATCTCAAAACAAACTGGTCAGACTACTGCTTGACCTTACTCCTAGAACCCACCTCACCCCTGCCCACTTTGACAACCTAGGATGGCTTAGAGTAGACGACAGAGTACAGCAACTTGCAATGGGCCTGGTCTACAAGATACACTACACGACCAAGGTACAAGTCAAGTCAAGTCAAGTCAAGAGTTTTAATTGTCACGGCATACAGGTATACAATGAAATGCGGCTGGTCTTGCCCGCGACGATGTGCAATACAGTGGTACAACATATAATAGAATCCAATAAAAATACAGTGGTACAACATATTAATAGAATCCAATAAAACAGTGCAATAAACAGGTACATGGTGTGCCATCTCGGTATCTGTACATTAGTATTTACAGAGCATATAGGACATGCTAGGTAGCTTTAGTAGTGCAATACACTGTTCCTGATGTTATACTACTTTAAGTGGCCTTTCCTCTGGCCATAAGTGTGCGTGTGTGCGGCATGAGTGTTAAAGTGGCTGCTAGTGTGTGAGCGTGCTCAGCGTGCGTGTCGTGTATGTGCTTGTGTGTGGATAGTTCAGTTTCTGTGTCTCTCAATGTTCATTGTTCAAGGCTCTGATGGCCTGGGGGAAGAAGCTTAGCCTAAGCCTCTCCGTCCTAGTCGCTGGAGTTCGCAGGCGTCTGCCTGACCTCAGCAGCTGGAACAGGCTGTTATTGGGGTGGTGGGGGTCTTTCATTATCCTGCAGGCTCTGGATTTGCACCTCTTGTTGTATAGAGCCTGCAGGGGAGGTAGCGCAATACCCGTGGTACGCTCGGCTGAGCGCACCACTCTCTGTAGGGCCTTCTTGTCCTGTGCCGTGCTGTTCCCATACCAGGCAGTGATGTTTCCGGTCAAGATGCTCTCTACAGCTCCTGAGTAGAAGGACTGGAGTATCTTCCCCGATACTCTGAACTTCCTTAACTGTCTCAGGTGGTAGAGGCGCTGCTTCGCTTTCTTTACTACTGTGTCTATGTGTGTTGACCATGTCAGGTCCTCTGAGATGTGGACCCCCAGGTACTTGAAGCTGCTCACCCTGTCCACGGTAGCCCCGTTAATCCTCAGTGGTGTGTGTGTCTCCTGCTGTCCTCTCCTATAATCCACGATCAGCTCCTTGGTTTTACCAATGTTCAGGAGCAGGCTGTTGTCCTGGCACCAACGTTCCAGTACCTCAACCTCCTCTCGGTAGGCCTTCTCGTCGTTGTCCGAGATCAGCCCCACCACCACCGTGTCGTCGGCGAACTTCACAATGGAGTTGGAGCTGAACTTGGCCGCACAGTCGTGTGTGTAGAGTGAGTACAGCAGGGGGCTTAGAACACAGCCCTGGGGGGACCCGATGCTCAGGGTGATGGTGTTGGAGGTCTGACCCCCCACCCTGACCGCCTGGGGTCTTTCACTCAGAAAGTCCAGTACCCAGGCACTCAGGGCGGAGCTCAGGCCTAGCTCGATCAGCTTGTCCACCAGTCTGGTGGGGACTATGGTGTTGAACGCTGAGCTGTAGTCAATGAACAACAGTCTCACATAGCCCCCCTTCTGACGGTCAAGGTGGGAGAGAGTGCTGTGCAGTACCTGGGAGACCGCGTCATCAGTGGACCTGTTTGTCCTGTATGCAAATTGCATAGGGTCCATATCACTGGGGAGAGAGGCACAAATGTGGTCCTTGACCAGCCTCTCGAAACATTTCATGACCACAGAGGTGAGTGCCACCGGTCTGTAATCATTTGGACATGTTGGGGAGGGTTTCTTCGGTACAGGGATGATGGTAGACATCTTGAAGCAGGCAGGGACTACTGACTCCGCCAGGGATTGATTAAATATGGCGGTGAACACCGGGGCAAGCTGGTTTGCACAGGACTTAAGTATGCGTCCTGTTATACCATCTGGGCCTGCAGCCTTCCTGGTGTTCACCTGCATAAATGCTCTTCTCACACTGTGTTCCGACAACGAGAGAGCGCCCCCGCCCCCCCGCGGTTGCCCCCCCCCCCTCCACAACAGCCGGTGCGCCAGTGACGTCACTAGCCAGAGGGCTAGCGGCGACACTGTCTACACCGAACCGAGCGTAGAAGGAGTTGAGTTTGTCCGCTAGAGAGGCGTCGTCGCTCCCCATTGAGGGGGCGCTGACTTTGTAGTCAGTTATTGTCTTCAGTCCCCTCCACAAGCCTCTTGTGTCGTTTTGTGCCATTTGTGTCTCCAGTTTCTCAGCATATGTCCTCTTAGCAAGTTTAACAGCCTTGCGCAGAGTGTAGACTGAAGCCTTGTACTCTTCCATATTTCCTGACTCTCTGCCCAGGTTATAAGCCGTGGTGCGTGAGTTTAGGGCTGTTCTTATAGTGCTGTCCACCCAAGGTTTCTGGTTTGGGAAAACCCGCGCCTTCTTTGTGAGGACAATGCCGTCTACCACTGTTGCTATGTAGCTCACAACGGTATCAGCGTACTCGCTGACGTCACTGGCGCTTCCTTCAAACATGTCCCAGTCTGTATCCTCGAACGCGTCACGGAGCTCGGCCTCTGATTCGTCAGACCACTTTTTTGTCTCACGTGACACGACGACGTCACGCGATCTTTGTTTGTATGCTGGGATTAAAAAAATGGAGTCGTGATCGCTCGCGCTTGCAGAGCCCATCAGTGGCGGAGCCGCTACAGCCTTGTAGGCAGCTCTGAACGGGATGTACATGTCAAAATACTTCCCAAAGGTCAGTGAATACCACGATCACAACACCAGAGGGAGCTCCACAAATCATGTTAAACCCAGATTCGGCTCAAACAAGGGACTAAACACGTTTCGCAATTATGCCACATCAATGTGGAACGCCCTACCCAAAGCTGTAAAGGAATGTGAATCACTACCCACTTTCAAAAACACTCTCAAAAAACACCTACGGGAGACTGCAATTCGAAACTGGCCCCTGTAAATGTCCTAACACAACCCCCTCCAATGTACAGTAAAAATGACCAAGTATGGTCTTGTCAATATTCCAATGTAAAGTGTTGCTTGTACAGTTGTACAGTGTTCCCCACCCACCCCTCCTACCCAACCCCCCCCCCCCCACCTACCCAACCTCCTCCAATGTACAGTTTCTACGTCAAATGTATATACTTCTTTTCTGGACTCTTTTCGTATCACAAACAGTACTGTATTTGCAAATCTGGTATGTCATAAATGTATAGATGTAGCAGTACTGTCTATCTGTATGTCATGTTACGATGAATTGAAAATGGGGGACCCTGATGTAAACAAGACGAAAGTCTTTCTCTGGTCTGCATCCCCTTAACAATTGTATGTATTGAGTCGGCCTACAGGAGGGAGATCGAGAGGCTGCAGAGCTGGTGCAGCTGCAACAACCTGGAGCTCAACGCTCAAAAGACAGTGGAGATGGTAGTGGATTTCAGGAAGAAAGCAGCCCTGCCCCCTCCCATCATACTGGGAGGCACTCAGGTGACCTCCGTGGAGTCATGGTCATGCCGATTCCTCGGCATGACCATCTCCCGGGATTTGAAGTGGGAGCTTAACATCACGGGCCTGCTCAAGAAGGCCCAGGGGAGGATGTTCTTCCTCCGGCAGTTGAAGAAGTATAAACTGCCGAGGACCATGATGGCCCAATTCTACACGGCCATCATTGAGTCCATCCTCACCCACTCCATCATCTCCTGGTTCCCTGCTGCAGCGGCAAAAGATCTTGCCAAGCTGCAGCGGGTGATTCGCTCCGCGGAGAGGGTGATCGGCTGTCCCCTGCCCTCCCTCAGGTCCCTGCACGACTCCAGGGCGCTGAAGAGGGCGAGAAAGATCATGGCCGACCCATCCCACCCCGGTCACAGCCTCTTCACCCTGCTCCCCTCTGGGAGAAGGCTGAGGATCCCAAAGGCTGTGAAAGCTCGACACAGACTGAGCTTCTTCCCCTCAGCCGTCAGGCTGATCAATGCCTCAGGCCCCCCCCCCCCTCGGTACCCCCCCCCCCCCCCCCCCCCCCCCCCAAGTGACACTGGCTAAATGACATTGACTGCACTGCACTAGTCCGTACTGGATCTCTGCACACTTCACTTTATATATATATATATGTATTTTATTTATTGATTAATCCCCCACTGCACTGTTTTCGTTTCTTGTCTGTGTTGGTGTTTGTTTACTGTGAAAAAAGAAAAAATGCATACACTGTATTGCTGCAACAATTACCAATGTGTTTTACACAAATGGCTCAATAAAGGAATCTGAATCTGAATCTGAATCTGTACTGTATTGTACCCATTCTGCAATCTGTTAATAAAGTTTTCAATCAATCAATCAAAACTCTTTCGAAGTTGGTTGGTTGGAGCATGGCGATAGAACGCCAGGTAGTTTGCAAGCTGTTTGATGTTAACCTCGTTCCCAGCTTTATCTCGAGAAGTTTGAAGTGGAAATGGGCAAAGACACAGCGCGTCACGGATTGGGCAAACGCGTCAGTGGCCAATCAGAGAGCGTCAGTCAGTGGCCAATCAGAGAGCGTCTCCGAGAAATGCGGTTTGGTAATCACGCGGTGGTGACGCGAGGGGGCGGGACACGTGCTCCATGTAACGCGGAAGTGCCGTGTTGTTGCACGTTTCCCTGTCGGAGTTATTTCGTTGCTGCACCGTGTTGTACACATTGGGACTGTTTCAATAAGTTAGCTAGTCAGCCAGTCAGTCAGCGAATGATGCTAACGCTGTCCTGTAAACAATCACACACCCGTTATCGTTGTTATTGTAGTGACTAATATATATTAACTCTTGTTTTAGAATAGTAGCTATAAGTTAGCAACTTGGGTTCAAAGCTAACGATAGCAGCTAATGTAATGTAAATATGCTAACCGTCGTTAAAAAAGGCTACTAGCTAACTTAACTCGTCTTCCCAGCGTGTTCCTGATATCTGCGTTGTATATAACAAGTCTAGCTACTTCCCTAGCAGTTATAAAATGCATGAAGAGATTGAAGACTACCATGCTGAGGTTAACAGTCTTATCTCCACCAGTCTGAGACAGCTGTGCCTCCGAGCAGTCAGTCAACACACAGGAGCTGTGCATCTGAAGGCTCTGGGTAAGAAGACCAGCTGCTGTTAACTATTAACTGATTGATTGATTGATTGATTGAAAACTTTATTAACAGATTGCAGAATGGGTACAATACAGTACAGCTCAATACACACAATTGTTAAGGGGATGCAGACCAGAGAAAGACTTTCGTCTTGTTTACATCAGGGTCCCCCATTTTCAATTCATCAGGACATATATGACATACATGACATACAGATAGTCAGTACTGCTACATCTATACATTTATGACATACCAGATTTGCAAATACAGTACTGTTTGTGATACAGAAGAAGTCAGGAAAAGGGAGTATATACATTTGACGTAGAAACTGTACATTGGAGGAGGTTGGGTGGGGGGGGTTGGGTACACTGGGATATTGACAACCATACTGGGTAATCTACATTGGAGGTGGTTGGGGGGGGGGGGGGGGGCACACTGTATAAACAAGCAAAACTGTACATTGAGGGGGGGGAGACACTGTACAAACAAACAAAATTGTACATTGGACTATTGACAACCATACTAGGTAAATGACTGTACATTGGAGGGGGTTGGGTTAGGATATTTACAGGGGCCAGTGTTGAATTGCAGTCTCCCGTAGGTGTCCCTTGAGAGAGGTTTTGAAAGTGGGTAGTGATCCACATTCCTTTACAGCTTTGGGTTACAACTAACCCTAACCCTTCCAGTATCACCACCAGTTCTATACCATCTATATGAATTGAAAATGGGGGACCCTGATGGAAACAAGACAAACGTCTTTCTCAGGTCTGCATCCCCTTAACAATTGTATGTATTGAGCCGTACTGTATTGTACCCATTCTGCAATCTGTTAAATAAAGTTTTCATTCATTCATTCATCAGTTGTTAAAGAACCTGCTGTTTGTCTTCCAGTATCACCACCATTATGTCATAAATGTATAGATGTAGCAGTACTGTCTATCTGTATGTCATATATGTCCTGATGAATTGAAAATGGGGGACCCTGATGTAAACAAGACGAAAGTATTTCTTTGGTCTGCATTCTCGAAGACACTCTGATGTCACGAGACCGCCGCCATCTTGGTATAGGGGGACCATACGGATTTCTACCATCAAATCCATGCGTTGAGCTCAAGTTTCAAGTTTCTTTAATAGTTGTCATACAGAAGTACAGAATACTTTTATACAAAATGCTTCTTACTGTTACGCTCCAGAGACTGTGCTAGACAAGATAAGTATGAAATAAAATAACATAGTATAGCATGTAAATTAGAAGTAAAAAAAAATGAGGTCACAGTGTTCAGTATAGACATATGTACAATGTTCGATGCAGAATAGACGTAACTGAGTTACCATATAATATACAATACTGTGCAGTGTACTAATACAATACTATATAGTGCAAGGCAGAAATGGGATGAGGTGCAATTTAGGTACAATTTACAGTAGGTGTACGAGTTGTAGTGCAAATCCTTTATCAATAAATATAAAGTGTGTTTGTGTGGTTTAAGTGAGTGTGTGCGTGTGGGTGTGTGTGCTGTGTGCATTTGATGGTTGTTGCATAGTGTTTATTGTTCGTTTAGCAGCTTGATGGCCTGGGGATAGAAGCTTCTTCTGAGTCTTTCTGTGCTCGCCTTAAGACTCCGGTATCGCTTGCCTGACCGCAGCAGTTCAACGAGGCAGTTGTTCGGGTGGCTCGAGTCCTTAATAATTCTCTTAGCCTTCCCCCTGCACCGCTCCGTTTTTATTACATGTTTTATCACATTCTTGTTCATTTCATAAAATTTTCATACGATTTATTGTGAAAATATTGAGGCCAACATGGCATTTCACTATTTCGAAAGCCTTTCTGGTGATTCTAAGGCGAGATATGGGTCAAAGAATCTCCCCCTGATTACCATGACCACAACACCAGAGCGAGTTAGCCGAACGTTAGCCACCAGCCACTTTTTCCTCCGTGATGGTATTAAACTTGCGATTTGGATTTCTGTTTTTGTCATTAGTACAACGCGTAACAGCAGATCTTTGGCATTGTGAAGGACTGAAGAAAATTCCGCTTGATTGTCTTTAATTTGCCGCTTTAACGATCCGTTTCTCCACTAAATGAAGTGTACACAATGTACCAGGAGGGGCAGTTTCCCCCCACGCTGCAGTTGCGTAGCAACAACAGACAGGAAGTTGACTTCGAGAATCCCCTTAACAATTGTGTGTATTGAGCTGTACTGTATTGTACCCATTCTGCAATCTGTTAATAAAGTTTTCAATCAATCAATGTTAACAGGCGCCTCCAAAATTGGCCATTTTAGTTTTCGTTTTTTGAGGACTGCATACTTTTTGCTAACCAAAACAACATACTTTATACTTATAGCACATGCAAAATCCTTATTGGGGACTGGAACACGGACATGCTACGTAAAGCAGCACCCGTCTTCAAGGCCTTCAGTAGGCTTTGTGATCTGCACGGACTCAGCCAGCTAATCACCCAACCCACAAGGGTGTGTGAATCAACCCAGACTACCATTGACCTCATCCTGACCTCCGACAAGTCCATGATCTCCAATAAAGGGGTTATAGCATGCGGGTTAAGTGATCATTATATGATATTCTGTTCCCGCAAAAAGCTAAAGCAAAAGGCTGGCTGTCACAAAACGGTCACATCTAGAGACCTCAAAACCTACTCTAGCGAGGCCTTTAACCTTGAACTGGAGAGTCTGGACTGGTCAGATGAACTCAATGGTACACTGGCTGAAGAAACCTGGCTTTGCTTCAAAACCAAATTCTCAACAATACTAAACAACATGGCCCCCCTAAGAACCACCAGGGTAAAAAATCGCGCTGAGCCGTGGATGCACACTGAAATACTGACCGCTATGAAAGCCAGAGACAAAAAATGCTCTGAATTTCATAAAAGTCAGTCAAAGCTTACCAAAAGCACGAGCAGTGAACTCCAAGCCCACGTGACTGAACTCAAACTAGAAAGAAACAGACTAAGAAATGACGTAAACTCCATGATAAAAACTGCAAAAAAAAATTTCATCAATGACAAAACTGAGGAAAACAAAAATAAACCATGTGAACTTTGGAAATTACTCAATAATCAACTAGGCTGCAATAAAAAACTTAAAACCAGGTTCTCAAACATAAACATAAAGACGGACAACACGCTCATCACAGACAAACTGGATGTAGCCAATTACTTAAACACTTTCTTCACAAACATAGCCACAACACTGGTAAACAAACTACCCTCCCACTCAGGGCAGTATGGGGTAGAACACATAGTAGCATACTACAAGAACCTAGGCGTCCACAAAGACGATTTCAAACTGGAAATGGTAACTACAGATGAGGTACTCAATAAACTGAGCGCCCTCCAACCGAACAAGGCCACTGGCCATGACAACATCCCCTCCAAATTCCTCAGAGACTCAGCAGCCGCCATCACCCCAGTCATCACACATAATAAACCTCTCCATAAAACAGGGACACGTCCCCAAGGACTTCAAAATAGCGAGAGTAACACCCCTGCACAAAAAGGGCAGCAAATTAGACCCAGGCAACTACCGCCCTGTTTCTATCCTTACATCCATCTCGAAAGTCATGGAAAAAATAGTATACGAACAGGTCGAAAAGTACCTTACGGATAAAAATCTAATCTACGAATTCCAATCTGGCTTCAGAACATCCCACTCCACTGACACATGCCTTCTCTATTTGAACGACCACATCAAACAAGAGGTGGACGCGGGCAAATACTGCGGCATGGTCATGCTAGACCTACAAAAGGCCTTCGACACTGTCAATCACTCCATTCTGATTGACAAGCTAAAAGCAATTGGTTTTGATAGTTTATCAGTGAGCTGGATACAATCCTACCTGGAGGGGAGAGAACAGATGGTGGAGGTAAACGGTACCCTATCCCCCCCCCTCACAGTGAACTGTGGTGTTCCACAAGGAAGCATACTAGGACCACTACTGTTCCTAATTTATGCAAATGACATGTCGTCAGCTTGTGACTGCAACTTGTTCCTGTTTGCGGACGACTCAGCCCTGCTGGTCTCTGACAAGAACAAGTTACAGGTTGAAAAAACCCTCAGCTCGGAACTAGGCAAAATCTGCATATGGCTCGCCGACAACAAACTATCATTACACATGGGCAAAACAGAGTCCATTCTCTTCGGTTCAAATAACAAACTCAGCAAAACCGACGGCTTCTCAGTTACAGTGGGTGACAATATTGTCACAAGGAAAGATGAAATTACCTACCTGGGTTCCATCCTAGAGGCTAATCTTTCCTGTGACAAAATGGCATCCAATGTAATAAAAAAAGTCAATCAACGAACTCGATTCTTGTACCGGATCTCCTCCCTGGTAAACAAGAATACCCTGAAGACTTTGGCAGGAGCACTCATTCAAGGGTACTACGACTATGCTTGCACCTCATGGTACCAAAGCACCTCAAAGGCACTAAAAACCAAATTACAAACATCTCAAAACAAACTAGTCAGACTACTGCTTGACCTGACTCCTAGAACCCACCTCACCCCTGCACACTTTGCCAACCTAGGATGGCTTAGAGTAGACGACAGAGTACAGCAACTTGCAATGGGCCTGGTCTACAAGATACACTACACGACCAAGGTACCCATGTACATGTCAAAATACTTCCCAAAGGTCAGTGAATACCACGATCACAACACCAGAGGGAGCTCCACAAATCATGTAAAACCCAGATTTGGCTCAAACAAGGGACTAAACACGTTTCGCAATTATGCCACAACAATGTGGAACGCCCTACCCAAAGCTGTAAAGGAATGTGAATCACTACCCACCTTCAAAAACACTCTCAAAGAACACCTACGGGAGACTGCAATTCAAAACTGGCCCCTACAAATGTCCTAACCCAGTTGTACAATAAAGACCAAGCATGGCTTTGTCAGTATTCCAATGTACAGCCCCACCCAACCCCACCCCACCTACCCAACCTCCTCCAATGTACAGTTTCTATGTCAAATGTATGTCAGTATTCCAATGTACAATGTCCCCCCCCCACCTCCAATGTACAGCCCCACCCCACCTACCCAACCTCCCCCAATGCACAGTTTCTATGTCAAATGTATATACACTCTTTTTCTGGATTTCTTTAGTATCACAAACATTACTGTATTTGAAAATCTGGTATGTCATAAATGTATAGATGTAGCAGTACTGTCTATCTGTATGTCGTGTGTGTCATATGATGAATTGAAAATGGGGGACCCTGATGGAAACAAGACGAAAGTCTTTCTCAGGTCTGCATCCTCTTAACAATTGTATGTATTGAGCTGTACTGTACTGTACCCATTCTGCAATCTGTTAATAAACTTTTCAATCAATTCAATCAATCAATGAGCCTGGTCTCTTTTGAAAGATGACATTCTGAAGTTTCTGATTCCAGAAAGAAAATTAACTTTTAGTGCTAACGTAATAGAGTAACATAGGTCTGAACTTGAGTTGTAGAAAAACTTATTACTCAAGTTTTTCTGTAGTAGTTACTTAGTAGTGTTTTCCAGAAGGTGTTATGGCTTAAAAAAAACGTGCGAGATCCATAGCCGGAAGCCTTATGTAGTACATGTCCAAATTTCATAAAGATCCATTCAGAAATGAGTGATTAGGACTGATTTTGGTAAACTGTGTACTCAGTTTTCTCATAGACTTCAATTCATTCTGCTGTTTTTCTCTTCCTGTTTTCGTGTTTTAGTTTTTTTTTTTTTTTTAGATCCCCATGTGGGGTATCATTGGAAAGCCACACTCATTGGCTACAACCCTCCACAATCATTTTCTAGATCAAATCTAGATTGAAGGAACTACTGGAGCCTGAGTCGAAGTGGTATTTTGCGCAATACCTTGTACTTTGCACAAGCCTCAAATACCGGCATGAACGGATTGTGTCGGATTTTGTCGCTATCGACAGGCAACAAATAAGCCTTCAATTCGATATACATATATATTTTATTACAAAATATGCACACCCGAGCCACTAGGGGTCGCCAAAGTGCCGGTTGCAAAAAGTCCAAAAAACTTCCCATATGAGGGACGTTGCAGCTTAACACTTTAATCGCCAAAAACGCCGTAGGACGTCTTTCCCCGCCATGCTCATTCTGCCAAAGACGCCGTACCACGTCTTTGATATCAATATTTAAAAAATCTGTGATCGAAATCATATTTCTCCCCCGGAGACCTGAGATCTACTGTTGAGCCCCTCTCAACTCTCCAACGGTTCAAGAGCGCCATCTGGTGGCCGATCGGCGGATCGCCCAAACAGGAAGTGGTGCTCGCCCATATTTTGTCCGGGCACTCGCTATCGTTAGCGGGACTCCATCTTGATACACTGGACATCGATCGGTTGCAAATAACTCGATAAACAACATGATTTGGACGTATATACTATTATACAACCTGGAAATGGATCCCATATTTCTACATCCCATAATAGGAACATTTCTGTTCCACGCTCATCGCCCAACGGCGCGAGGAAGCTACGGTAAGATTCAACGTTATTTTTCAACGTGTTCGATACTAACTGCTCTAATGATAAGGAACCTGCTGTTTGTCTTCCAGTATCACCACCAGTTGTTAAAGAACCTGCTGTTTGTCTGGGAGATTCAGATGTGACTCCTCACAGCACCAACAGCCATTTAAAAACAGTTAATAAAAACATACAAACCATACAATTTGATTGATTGATTGAAAAACTTTATTATTATAATAATAATAATAATAATAATAATAATAATAATAATAATGGATTGGATTTATATAGCGCTCTTCGTGACACCCCAGTGACCCCAGAGCGCTTCAGAGTCCATTATTCGTTCATACACAGTCATACCGGTGGTGGTAAGCTACAATTGCAGCCAGAGCTGCCCTGAGGCAGACTCACGGAAGCGTGGCGAATAATCATCGCCTACGGCCCCTCCGACCACCACCAACATTCATTCACATGCATACACATTCATACGAGGCAAGTAGGTTAAGTGTCTTGCCCAAGGACACAACGGCAGTGGGATGGACATGGGCTTGAGCGGGATTCGAACCACCAACCCTTCGATCATTGGACGACTCGCTCTACCCCTGAGCCACGCCGCCCCACAACAGATTGCAGAATGGGTACAGTACAGTACGGCTCAATACACACAATTGTTAAGGGGATGCAGACCAGAGAAATACTGTTGGAGCCATTCTATTGTGTTCTTAGTGTATCTATCATATGTTTACATTTTGTTTCTGCCCCTCTGTAGTCATCTACCCCACCTAGTATCCAAAGGCCGGTAGTGCATGTTGAGAGTGAGGGGCGGGGACTCTTGGAATCTCAGGTGGTTTAATGAGCAGGAAGAGAAGGCCTAGGCATGGTAAAAATGTTTGGTGAAGATGCCAGGTCATACATTTTTCTTTAAACCACATCAGTGTTAGAATACTATTATTTATGAGTATTGGAATCTTTCTTTTGGTGTTTTATTTAGATGCTTAAAATAAATCTATAATTTAATTCATAATACCTTGGATCTCGTTTTGGATTTTTTGGAATGTGCGTGTTAAAGACACTACCTGGTTGACCTACAACAGGGGTCAGCAACCTTTTTGACATGGAGTGCCTGTTTGAAATATAGTTGTAACTAGTGTGCCTCAACAATATTCCATGCATCGTAATTTTTTTTCTCATAATCAGGTCTTTTTAATGATAATTTTTACATTATTACATCATTATTGTTATTGTTATTATTAACAATATTATTATGAGATGGTTGTATCAACCCTAAATCTGAGTTGGGGGGGAATGCAATGCAGACAAACAGCTGCATACAGTGCGACCATTTCACTCACATTTGCCCATTCATTTTTGGACACATCACACACCATTGGTGTGTGTACAGTACATGTGCTGTCATAGCTCCACCTACAGGCCTAATGGAGAACACCAGGAGAACACCAGGATGTGAATGGAGGGTGAATGTGAGGTATATCGTGTAAATAAGTTTTGATTGATCACAAGACTACACTGTAAAAAAGATTATAATAATAAGTTACCAGAACTTACAAATATTGAGTTCAGTTACTGTGCATTAAGGTTCAGTTTTCTATCCATAATAAGTTAACAGAAAAATAAATACACAACCACATTATTTCAACCTAATAAAACTGTTTATTGTCATTGTTTTAAGAACACAAGTTGACTTGGTAATACTCACATTTTGAGTAAAAAAAAAATGGCTTTTAACATGTGCAATGTTCAATGAAATAGAAAAATAAATAATAAAATGTGTTGATTAATCCCACTGGTCACAATGGTGACCGTAATAATGTTTTTGTTATAAGTCTTTGCAAATGTTACTGAATGATGTACAGTAGCAATGTATTTCCAGCTAAATTGAAATAATAAACAAATAAAGGGTCTCAATTAAATATGTGGTAGTAAAAAGAACCTGTGGGAGGATTTCAACAAGATAAATGCGACAACAGTGCAAAATATTTCACTATAATATTTCAAAGCAAAAAAAAAAAAAAAAGTATAATTTTTTTTTAGTTTTTTTTTTTAATGCTGCCCCCTGTGCCTATGAAAATGCCCCCGCGTGCCTATGCAGGCACGCGTGCCTAGGGTTGCCTACCCCTGACCTACAAGAAGCCATTACAAATACTTTCGTCTTGTTTACATCAGGGTCCCCCATTTTCAATTCATCATAACATATATGACATACAGATAGACAGTACTGCTACATCTATACATTTATGACATCAGCTTTGCAAATACAGTACTGTTTGTGATACAAAAAGAGTCCAGAAAAGGGAGTATATACATTTCACGTAAAAACTACATTGGAGGGTAGGTGGGGGGACTGTACATTGGAGGAGGTTGGGTTACATATTTAGTATGTGCTAAAAACAGAGATGGACAAATACGTAGGTAAGTCTGTGGCTAAACGTGGACCACATTGTGGTCAGCTCATCATGGGGGGGGGGGGGGGAGTCTGTGGCTAAACGTGGACCACATAGCGGTCAGCTCATCATGGAGGGGGGGGGGGGGGTAAGTCTGTGGCTAAACGTGGACCACATTGCGGTCAGCTCATCATGGGGGGGGGGGGTAAGTGTGGCTAAACGTGGACCACATTGTGGTCAGCTCATCATGGGGGGGGGGGGGTAAGTGTGGCTAAACGTGGACCACATTGCGGTCAGCTCATCATGGAGGGGGTGGCAGGGGTTCTCAAGGATAGCGTCCAGCTTCCTCCTCGCCCTCCCCTCTGCCACCCCCTCCAGACCAGTGCCCTCAATCTCTATACCACCATTGTTTTCATCAACTGTTATATATTGGTTGCCATGTGTAACTGCATCATACAGAGAGTGTAGCTGATCGAGGACATTGTGTTGAGATGAGCTCCAGTGTCTTTGTAACAAACACACAGACGTTGTGTGCGACCGTGGCTCGGGATGTAAAGCCGTCGTCTGGTAATCCCAGGAGGTTCCCGGTTCGATTCCCGCTGTTCCTGGGAAGCGTGTAGAAGTGTCCTCCTTGAGCAAGACACTTAACCCCTAATTGCTCCCGATGAGCAGGTCGGCACCTCGCATGGTCGCCTCCGCCGTCGGTGTGTGAATGTGTGAGTGAATGGGCAAAATGTGAGGAACAAATTGTAAAGCGCTTTGGATAAAAGCTGTTATAACCAGGAGGCTTAGGGCATATAACAGACAGACACAGCAATTATATTTAATATAATTATCTTTATTGAATGCTATGTTAAAGAAAGAGTAAGTTGAATTTCGTACAAAACTATCACCATGTATAAATACGTACAGAGAGACAGACTGAATTCACATACACCCTAACCTGAAGTAGCTCAAACAGTGACCACCTATTGACAAGGACCACCACCTGTCATGACACAGAAATTACACAATGAATATATTAACATCTCATATATCACAATGAACATTGAAGCATGACAGTAGTTCAAGAACCTTAGTATATTAAATACTGGCTGTTGCACACTACAAGACAAACATTTAATAAGTTAATAACACACCGGTACTGCAAACGAACGAGAGAGAGAGAGAGAGCTAGACTCACAGTTTAACCGAATGAGTGAGACACCCGGCGCCGCACACACAGCACCCGGACCACAACGGTACATCTATTTCCCCAGCCTGAGGGAAATCAGGACCGGTCGTCTATATTACTATTTATCCTACACTGTCTGTGTGTAATATGCATGTGTGCAACTCATAAAAGTGAGCGATACCTTTGTATCGCCAGGCGTAAGCACAATGCCTCGCCTCTTCACCGTTCACTGTCTGTCGTTCCCTAAGGGAGACCATACACGGTATAAATACCTAAACAGTGCACATCAACCTAGCGACATGATAATGCAAGCTCCGCTCTATAATATAGTTAAGTTACTCACCAGGACTCTCTCTCGTCCCGTCACAGGGGAATCAGGTGTGGGGAAATGTTTGCTGTTATCGCCACCCGCACACAACTAATGAATGAATGAATGAAAACTTTATTTAACAGATTGCAGAATGGGTACAATACAGTACGGCTCAATACATACAATTGTTAAGGGGATGCAGACCTGAGAAAGACGTTTGTCTTGTTTCCATCAGGGTCCCCCATTTTCAATTCATATAGACATTTATGACATACACAACATACATGACATTTATGGCATAGGGACATATAGGTATTTAGTAGTACTGATACATTTGTGACATAGGCGGTATTCAAATATACAGTACTGTTACCCCTAGATCCTGACAGAGTATATACATATGATGGGGAGGGGACTGTACATTAGGAGGGGGTGGGTGGGTGGGAGGGAAATATACATACGGCGGGGAGGGAATATATACATGCGGTGGGGAGGAGACTGTCTATTAGGAGGTGGTGGGGGTTTTGGGCATTTACGGTGGCCAGTTTCGAATTGCAGCCTCCCGTAGGTGCTCTTTAAGAGCGGTTTTGAATGTGGGCAGGGATTCACATTCCTTTACAGCTTTGGGTAGGGCGTTCCACATTGTTGTGGCATAATTGCGAAACGTGTTTAGTCCCTTGTTTGAGCCGAATCTGGGTTTAACATGATTTGTTGAGCTTCCTCTGGTGTAGTGGTTGTGGTATTCACTGACCTTTGGGAAGTATTTTGACATGTACATGGGCACCCCGGTCGTATAGTGTATCTTGTAGACCAGGCCCATTGCAAGTTGCTGTACTCTGTCGTCTACTCTAAGCCATCCTAGGTTGGCAAAGTGGGCAGGGGTGAGGTGGGTTCTGGGGTTCAGGTCAAGTAGTAGTCTGACCAGTAGTCTGACTAGGAAGTGTTCGTTCCAGCCGCCATCCGGTCAGGCTGAAATACACGCTGACGCCAGAGCCACACCCACAATACCCCCAGCTGGCCACATAAATGCACCATTTACCATTAATATACCATTATATGTGACTGTTCCTTGTATGTCCCGTATTCACGATATGCTTATTATAATTATACTTTTGTTATACTATTATATTTTGCATAAAATATTCCACAATAGGACAGTCAATATAATGTGAACACAAACAACTCTTTCCCAAAGCCAGCAACAAGTGAACTTGGATCTGTGATGTCATCGAGATGTAAAATCTGGTACCGTTTGTATCCATTGACTGGACCCCACGGCCTTTGGGGTTTTTACACCCAAATGAGTGTAATTCTACCCATTCTAAACGAGAGAATGTCCCCTTATCCCCCAAAAACAGATCCAACGGCAGCTGAGTCAGCGTTACCATCTCCCCCGATTCATTCTCTACAACGCAGCTCTAGATTTGACATGTAGCCTATATGACACCAAGGATTCAAGTCATTGTTTTGGCTTTGGGAGTGAGTTGGTCATGTTCTCAAATAGAGACCATAGGAAAAACAGGAATTCTTAGCCTGAATTTGGTCATATTCCCCATTTGAATTGGTCTATTGCATAAGCATAACATAGTTTTAAAAATAGCATTGTCTCTTAATTAATAGGACTGTGTTTTATTTGTCTCCGTTACACAGAGCTCCCAACATCCGTCTTAAGGGACCTCGTGCCTTATCTCAACGTAACGGGCCTGGACAGACTCCAGCCGGGCCTGAATCTCAGAGGTTGGAACATTCAATCATTAGGAAATGATGGTTTACAAATAACAACCACATACAAATAATGTGGAACATGAAAAAGAGGAGGAGGAGGAAGAGGAAGAGTGCCATTTAGAGTCACAGATTAAATTACTTGGGTGCTTTAGAGCCAACAAACGAGCATAACATGTGAAATGGAGCTACATTCCTTATGGTGTCTTCTTTCCAATTGACCATATTCACACGGGCGGACATTTTGCTCTTACGTCACACTCGGGTTGGGATTGTGTTATATCAGATTATCCAGATTATTACTTTCAATCCAGATTATTTTAAATGCAGATTATTACTTTAAATGCAGATTATTACTTTCAATCCATATTATTTTAAATGCAGATTATTACTTTAAATCCATATTATTAATTTAAATCCAGATTATTTTAAATGCAGATTATTACTTTAAATCCATATTATTAATTTAAATGCAGATTATTACTTTAAATGCAGATTATTACTTTAAATCCATATTATTACTTTAGATCCATATTATTACTTTAAATCCAGATTATTTTAAATGCAGATTATCGCTGCTATCTATTTCCGTCTCTTGATATCTGTTTCCTTCTGCTGATTGCTTAGCAAACGCCAAGTGTGCCAAGAGACGTTTCTTATTGTGCAGAAGATTAACTTGCACATACATCAAACATGGTCTCGTTCAGATGCAAGACAATGTGCAGAATCACCGTTTGCAGACGGCAACATATAACCCCTCCACAGATTCTCTGACCAATCACATCTAAGACGTTAATAATTAGCATATTATCCATGTGTCATTGACACACCAGCTACACGTGTGCTCGTCACGTGTGCAGACGTCCAGAAACGCAGCACAGGAGGTCTGAGAGGCATATCAGTGGATCATCCCAATGTCTTCGCTGTGATTGGTCATATTCTTTGCATGATAGGGGTACGTTTGTCGCCTGTACACGTTATTTGCATCATTCTGTACAAAAGCCATTCTCGTTTTCTGCACGATAAGAGGAAACCTATCGTCACACCTGGCGTTCCATAGACGTAACAAGACACTTCATTCAGATCCCATTCTGACTTTGTTATTGATGTTGTTGTTGTTGTTGTTGTTGTTGTTGTTGTTGTTGTAGGGATATCTACGCACTCTGCGTGGGTAAGAATATTGCAAGATATCAACGTAGGTATTTTGATTTATTCGTGGGCAAGATTAAGAAGTAGTTTGATTGATTGATTGAACATTTTATTAACTGATTGCAGAATGGGTACAATACAGTATGGCTCAATACACACAATTGTTAAGGGGATGCAGACCAGAGAAAGACTTTCGTCTTGTTTACATCAGGGTCCCCCATTTTCAATTCATAATGACATTTATGACATACACAACATACAGATATACAGATATATATCATGACATTTATGACATACACGCAGCGGTGTAAAGTACTTGAGTACTTGTACTTTGTTACAATACTTAAGTACTGTTTTTGGGGATTTGTACTTTACTCAAGTATTATTAGGTTTGTATACTTGTACTTTTACTCAATTACATTTCAGAGAAAAAAAACATACTTTTTACTCCTTACATTTAAAATGGAGACCTACAAAGTACAAATCTCGCAGGTCCAACTATTTTAATTAGTATATTTGTTTCTCTGGCCGAACTAACGTTAACGTTATTAATCCTGCGGCCGCACTTTATTTAAAAACAGCCAATCAAATCCCCATCAATGGAAAATGAACCCGCCCATACCCATGCTGATTGGTCCTTGTGCAAGACTAGAGAGCGGGGATCTTTGATTAAACACCTGCTATCAGAAGAATAGACAGTCAGAAAAAAAGTTTTTACTTTTACTTTTTAGTACTTAAGTACATTTAAAAGTAGAACGTTTTTTATTTTTTTTACTTTTACTCAAGTGTGATT
This sequence comes from Notolepis coatsorum, assembly GCF_963971535.1. Lineage (NCBI taxonomy): Eukaryota > Metazoa > Chordata > Actinopteri > Aulopiformes > Paralepididae > Notolepis > Notolepis coatsorum. Next base: position 2,630,903 of record NC_140175.1, on the reverse strand, counting down.
TTAGCCAGATACTTTTACTTGAGTATGATTTTGAGACGGTATCCATACTTTCACTTAAGTATAATTTCTGGGTACTTTTTACACCCCTGCGATACATGACATACAGATATACAGTACTGTTACATTTATGACATATACAGTACTGTTTAACAGAGATCCTAACAGAAACTATATATATACTATATATACAAGGAGTAAAATCTGTATGTTTGTTTAACTCCAGGTCGGGGACTTGACCACAGAAGAAGAAGTAATGTATGTTTGTTTAACTCCAGGTCGGGGACTTGACCACAGAAGAAGAAGTAATGTATGTTTGTTTAACTCCAGGTCGGGCTCTTGACCACAGAAGAAGAAAGCAAACAGGAAGTGATGGAGACGCTTCTACAAGACATCTTCTACGGCACCACGGACGGCAGCACCGTCAAGTACATCTCCAACAACAACGACTCCCGCGACGTCAACCCCTTCCTCCTGGTTCTGGCCAAATACACCAAACACTTCTCCCTCAGACCCTCCCAGTTCCTGCAGAGCCTGGCCAGCGAGCAGAGGCCCCTCCTGGGGGCGCTGGAGAGGAGCGTGAGCCGCGTGGAGCTGAAGAAGCCGCTGGTGGGTGCGGAGCCGCGCTACACGCTGTACGCCCTGCACCGGATCCTGGACCACGGCCGAGCCCGGGAGCTGATCGTGGACGACCCGGACTCCGGCCTCCTGCCCTGGCTCCTTCACGGCAGAGGCTCTGGGTTCACTCGCGCACAGTTCCGCGGGCCGTCCCTGTGCGGGTTCCAGGATCCAGAGGACCTCTGTGGAGCCTTCGCTCCGGCCCCCGGGCCCAGCAGGGGGCGCTGTCCTCGGGGACGGATCGAGTCGCTGCGCTTGTCTTGTTGTTCGGGCCTCAGTGAGCTGATCCCCTTCCTGCCCACCTGGCTCTGCCTTCGCTCTCTGACCCTGAAGAGACACTGTAAGTAGAGATGGGCGATATATACATTTATATATATAGTCAGGGGTTAAGTGTCTCGTCATCGAGAGCAGTTAGGGGTTAAGTGTCTTGTCATCGAGAGCAGTCAGGGGTTAAGTGTCTTGTCATAGAGAGCAGTTAGGGGTTAAGTGTCTTGTCATCGAGAGCAGTCAGGGGTTAAGTGTCTTGTCATCGAGAGCAGTCAGGGGTTAAGTGTCTTGTCATCGAGAGCAGTTAGGGGTTAAGTGTCTTGTCATCGGGAGCAGTTAGGGGTTAAGTGTCTTGTCATCGAGAGCAGTTAGGGGTTAAGTGTCTTGTCATCGAGAGCAGTTAGGGGTTAAGTGTCTTGTCATCGAGAGCAGTCGGGGGTTAAGTGTCTTGTCATCGAGAGCAGTCGGGGGTTAAGTGTCTTGTCATCGAGAGCAGTTAGGGGTTAAGTGTCTTGTCATCGGCAGCAGTCAGGGGTTAAGTGTCTTGTCATCGGGAGCAGTCAGGGGTTAAGTGTCTTGTCATCGAGAGCAGTTAGGGGTTAAGTGTCTTGTCATCGAGAGCAGTCAGGGGTTAAGTGTCTTGTCATCGAGAGCAGTTGGGGGTTAAGTGTCTTGTCATCGAGAGCAGTCGGGGGTTAAGTGTCTTGTCATCGGCAGCAGTCAGGGGTTAAGTGTCTTGTCATCGAGAGCAGTTAGGGGTTAAGTGTCTTGTCATCGAGAGCAGTCGGGGGTTAAGTGTCTTGTCATCGGCAGCAGTCAGGGGTTAAGTGTCTTGTCATCGAGAGCAGTCGGGGGTTAAGTGTCTTGTCATCGAGAGCAGTCGGGGGTTAAGTGTCTTGTCATCGAGAGCAGTCAGGGGTTAAGTGTCTTGTCATCGAGAGCAGTTGGGGGTTAAGTGTCTTGTCATCGGCAGCAGTCGGGGGTTAAGTGTCTTGTCATCGAGAGCAGTTAGGGGTTAAGTGTCTTGTCATCGAGAGCAGTTAGGGGTTAAGTGTCTTGTCATCGAGAGCAGTCGGGGGTTAAGTGTCTTGTCATCGAGAGCAGTTCGGGGTTAAGTGTCTTGTCATCGAGAGCAGTCGGGGGTTAAGTGTCTTGTCATCGAGAGCAGTCGGGGGTTAAGTGTCTTGTCATCGAGAGCAGTTAGGGGTTAAGTGTCTCGTCATCGAGAGCAGTTAGGGGTTAAGTGTCTTGTCATCGAGAGCAGTTTGGGGTTAAGTGTCTTGTCATCGAGAGCAGTCAGGGGTTAAGTGTCTTGTCATCGGCAGCAGTCAGGGGTTAAGTGTCTTGTCATCGAGAGCAGTCGGGGGTTAAGTGTCTTGTCATCGAGAGCAGTTGGGGGTTAAGTGTCTTGTCATCGAGAGCAGTTGGGGGTTAAGTCAGTGTCTTGTCATCGAGAGCAGTTGGGGGTTAAGTGTCTTGTCATCGGCAGCAGTCAGGGGTTAAGTGTCTTGTCATCGGGAGCAGTTAGGGGTTAAGTGTCTTGTCATCGAGAGCAGTTGGGGGTTAAGTGTCTTGTCATCGAGAGCAGTTGGGGGTTAAGTGTCTTGTCATCGGGAGCAGTCAGGGGTTAAGTGTCTTGTCATCGGCAGCAGTCAGGGGTTAAGTGTCTTGTCATCGGCAGCAGTCAGGGGTTAAGTGTCTTGTCATCGGCAGCAGTCAGGGGTTAAGTGTCTTGTCATCGGGAGCAGTTAGGGGTTAAGTGTCTTGTCATCGGCAGCAGTCAGGGGTTAAGTGTCTTGTCATCGGCAGCAGTCAGGGGTTAAGTGTCTTGTCATCGGCAGCAGTCAGGGGTTAAGTGTCTTGTCATCGGGAGCAGTCGGGGGTTAAGTGTCTTGTCATCGAGAGCAGTTGGGGGTTAAGTGTCTTGTCATCGAGAGCAGTTAGGGGTTAAGTGTCTTGTCATCGAGAGCAGTCAGGGGTTAAGTGTCTTGTCATCGGCAGCAGTCAGGGGTTAAGTGTCTTGTCATCGAGAGCAGTTAGGGGTTAAGTGTCTTGTCATCGGCAGCAGTCAGGGGTTAAGTGTCTTGTCATCGGGAGCAGTCAGGGGTTAAGTGTCTTGTCATCGAGAGCAGTTAGGGGTTAAGTGTCTTGTCATCGAGAGCAGTTAGGGGTTAAGTGTCTTGTCATCGAGAGCAGTCAGGGGTTAAGTGTCTTGTCATCGAGAGCAGTTGGGGGTTAAGTGTCTTGTCATCGAGAGCAGTCGGGGGTTAAGTGTCTTGTCATCGGCAGCAGTCAGGGGTTAAGTGTCTTGTCATCGAGAGCAGTTAGGGGTTAAGTGTCTTGTCATCGAGAGCAGTCGGGGGTTAAGTGTCTTGTCATCGGCAGCAGTCAGGGGTTAAGTGTCTTGTCATCGAGAGCAGTCGGGGGTTAAGTGTCTTGTCATCGAGAGCAGTCGGGGGTTAAGTGTCTTGTCATCGAGAGCAGTCAGGGGTTAAGTGTCTTGTCATCGAGAGCAGTTGGGGGTTAAGTGTCTTGTCATCGGCAGCAGTCGGGGGTTAAGTGTCTTGTCATCGAGAGCAGTTAGGGGTTAAGTGTCTTGTCATCGAGAGCAGTTAGGGGTTAAGTGTCTTGTCATCGAGAGCAGTCGGGGGTTAAGTGTCTTGTCATCGAGAGCAGTTAGGGGTTAAGTGTCTTGTCATCGAGAGCAGTCGGGGGTTAAGTGTCTTGTCATCGGGAGCAGTTAGGGGTTAAGTGTCTTGTCATCGGGAGCAGTCAGGGGTTAAGTGTCTTGTCATCGAGAGCAGTTGGGGGTTAAGTGTCTTGTCATCGAGAGCAGTCGGGGGTTAAGTGTCTTGTCATCGAGAGCAGTTAGGGGTTAAGTGTCTCGTCATCGAGAGCAGTTAGGGGTTAAGTGTCTTGTCATCGAGAGCAGTTGGGGGTTAAGTGTCTTGTCATCGAGAGCAGTCAGGGGTTAAGTGTCTTGTCATCGGCAGCAGTCAGGGGTTAAGTGTCTTGTCATCGAGAGCAGTCGGGGGTTAAGTGTCTTGTCATCGAGAGCAGTTGGGGGTTAAGTGTCTTGTCATCGAGAGCAGTTGGGGGTTAAGTGTCTTGTCATCGAGAGCAGTTGGGGGTTAAGTGTCTTGTCATCGGCAGCAGTCGGGGGTTAAGTGTCTTGTCATCGGGAGCAGTTAGGGGTTAAGTGTCTTGTCATCGAGAGCAGTTGGGGGTTAAGTGTCTTGTCATCGAGAGCAGTTGGGTGTTAAGTGTCTTGTCATCGGGAGCAGTCAGGGGTTAAGTGTCTTGTCATCGGCAGCAGTCAGGGGTTAAGTGTCTTGTCATCGGCAGCAGTCAGGGGTTAAGTGTCTTGTCATCGGGAGCAGTCAGGGGTTAAGTGTCTTGTCATCGGGAGCAGTTAGGGGTTAAGTGTCTTGTCATCGGCAGCAGTCAGGGGTTAAGTGTCTTGTCATCGGCAGCAGTCAGGGGTTAAGTGTCTTGTCATCGGCAGCAGTCAGGGGTTAAGTGTCTTGTCATCGGGAGCAGTCGGGGGTTAAGTGTCTTGTCATCGAGAGCAGTTGGGGGTTAAGTGTCTTGTCATCGAGAGCAGTTAGGGGTTAAGTGTCTTGTCATCGAGAGCAGTCAGGGGTTAAGTGTCTTGTCATCGGCAGCAGTCAGGGGTTAAGTGTCTTGTCAGTAGGGATGGGTACCTTTCACATTTGAACCGATACCGGTACCGGTACCTGTGAATCGATACCGGTACCCAACGGTACCTTTTTTCGGTACTTTAGTCTCAAGAAATTTAATTTACCTACCGCAGTCGTAAAAAAAAAATCCAAACTTCAAATAACTACAATTTCGACAGTTTTCGGCTTGTCATTGCTCCGACTGCTTTGTTGTTGAATCAAGTCAAATCCTAGGTAAGCATATATTGTGCGTGTGAACGTTGACATGAAAAAAAAAAAGTAAAAAAAAAATTTTTAATCTTTTTTTTTTTTTTTTTTTTTTGGTTTCTCACTTGATTCGATACTCTGTAGTACCGACGTGTTTCGGTTCGGTACCTCACAAGTACCGAATTCGGTACCCATCCCTACTTGTCAGAGTGTTTGACTCTCTGTTCTCCGGCTTTTTTACCTATACCGATATTGTCCAACTCTTAATTTCCGATACCGATATCAACCGATATCACATTTTAATGCCGATATCGGCCGATAATATCGGACATCATTTCTTTTTTTTTTGATCCACTTTTTCTCCCATTTTCTATATTTTCTCCCATCCCAATTTCGTATCATCCAATTCAACCCTCCCCTGTCACGAACGCTGTTTCTTGCCTCCCACAAGCCGGCTGCAGTGAGGACTAAGTCATACATAGCACAAGTCCCCTCCGGTACTTGAGGTAACAGCAGTCGCATCTTTTCACCTGCGCAGCTCGACCTCTCAGTGTCGAGGAGTAACGCGTGGGAGGCTCACGCTGCCCCCGACACTTCCTGATTCTACTGCGCAGGCGCACCAACCGACTTGTAGGAGTCGCTTGTTCACAACGTTCGATCCCCACCCTTCAGTTTTTCCCTCCCCGTAATACGGCCAATGTGTATTACTGCGGACGACCAGCCAAACTGAAAAACAATGTGGAGAGCTGGATTCGAACACGCGAATCCTAGCGTCTCCACACTGGTGGCGAGTGCCTTAGACCACTACACCACCTAGCCGCCCCATCGGACATCATTTCTATAGAAATGTAAAAAAATATATATATTGAAAACCGATACCGATATTTTCCGATATCACATTTTAATGCCGATATCAGCCGATAATATCGGACATCCCTAGTGGAATTCAATAGCACACGCGAAGCAAATACAGTCCTTTGACCAGAGCCCTGAGTGGAGCCTCACGCAACAGACCAAGGTCACAATCAACAGAAACAGACAAGGTTATATACTTTTTGGGAGGTCCATTTTTTAGAGAGGATGACGACTGGTTGATGACTGATGATCTGACCGAAATTGGCATACAAGATCTGGGGATGAATATGATATTATGTTCAGGTCTGCTCCTCCTCACGGGCCGGTGGCCCGAAGCCGCCATGCAGGTACCGGTCGTCAGGTCAAATGTATTCTGATGGTCAAGATGTATTTGTAGTAGGGATGTCCGATATTATCATTAAAATGTGATGTCGGAAAATATCTATCGGTTTTCATTTTTTTTTTTTTTTTACATTTGAATTAAACTTTATTTACCCAGGCAAGCAAGTAAGAACAAATTCAGATTCTATTTATTGTCAAAAGTATGCATAATGTTGTGTTAATTCCACAACAAGACATATGTAATGTTAATTACCTGAAATTATTCAGTTTTTTGGGGGGGGGGGGGGGGGGGGGGACCCTGCATATATCGGTATCGGTTGATATCGGTATCGGAAATTAAGAGTTGGACAATATCGGTATCGGTAAAAAAGCCAATATCGAGCATCCCTAATTTGTAGCCTGGTCACTGGACCCACATGCAGCCACATTCCACAGGGGGGCGACGATGCTGTCATAGTTGACCAGAGGAGAGCTTAGATGTAAGGATTTGTAATCCTTCAATGAAATATTAATGAAATATATCACAGTATAGTATATAAACCATATAGCAACTGTTGCTCTTTTCATACACAGCCCCCTGTGTTAGGGGTCCAAAAGTACTTGGATAAATGAACAATTGAACATATAACATATTCAACACATGAATATATATATATATATTCAACTGTAAAATATCTTTGTCACAACAACTCTTTGACAACTCATGGATGGTTTTAGTGCCACTTCAGAGAACAATGTGTTTTTGAAATAAGGAGCGTATAATATGTGCGAGACGTCGCAGACGCCAAGGAGGAGAGAGTGATTGTGGACGTCTCTGTCGGCAGATCGCTGGGTTGACCTGGACCTGGTGGGGGTCCTGGACGAGGAGGAAGTGGTGTCGTTGGTGGTCGCCCTCCAGCAGCTGTGTGCCACGCCCGGCAGTGTCCTCACGGACCTGAGCGTCGGCCTCCTGCCCCACGCCGGCTTCCTCGCCCTCCTGCTGAACGCCTGTCCCAACCTGAGGTCCCTCGCCGTGGAGATCAACTCGGACTGCCAGCACATGGAACCAGCCTTTCAGTCCATCCTCTCCACAGGTGAGTTCCAGTACTTTATCTTTTTTTTTTCACATTTTCTTTTTTTTCTATTTTCAATTCAACAACAACACAACATAACACAATGATAACAATAATAAACAGGACCACTCGACTTATTTATGTTGCTTTCTTTGTTTTCTTCATTCAAGCGTGGTCTCTGTCTTTGCTTGCTCTCACTCCACTCTGCTCTGCTGCAATCAACTCAGCTGAGTCCTATATGGCAATTAGACGGCCTGCCTTAAAGGGGCAGTGCCAATAGGCTACTCTGCTACTAGGGATGCACGATATTGATTTTTTGACACCGATACCGACACCGATAACTTTATGCTCCTCAAGCCGATAACCGATGTCGATAACCGATATTTATTGTATTAAATTTTTTTTTAATGTATATATCTTTTTTTATCAATTTTATTTTCTTTTTTTTTCCAACATGAAACAAAACATATCACAATACAATAATAATAATACATGAAAAGGCTTCCCAGGACAATAACTTAACACCAACTTAAATGTATATTCCTGTAGTTTTGACCTAACCAGACAACAGAAACAAAAGCCAAGTTCTGACTGATAAAGTGACCATATTTATTTTTCCAAATGAAAATTCACAATCCGTCAACAACTTATAATACATCCAACCTAAGACGCTCGAAGCTTTTTTTTCTTCTTTTTTCAAAGCTGTCCGCCTTGAAAGAAAGGCTTTGAGTGGACACATAGCCTAGCAGGTCGCCTGCGGCATCACCACCGCTGGTGTACGACGGTGCGAGTACGCTTGTACCCATTGACGAGTCGTTTGCTAAATTAAAGAAGTTTGACAGAAATGACCCAAGGGCTCAAGCCGCTAGCTTTTAAGCAGTCCTTGGTGGTGCAAATTAACCTGGCTACTACGGAGCAATAAGTGACTGCGTATTCAACCAAGGGTTGCATCACGCGTCGTCGCAGGCTTTTAAGTTAACACAACACACCATCGCAGCGGTGGTGATGCCGCAGGTGACCTGCTAGGTTGGATGTATCACAAGCCGCTGCACTTTTCCCTCCTCGTGGAACTTCTGCATTGCATTTATTACAAATAGCAAGCAAACTTTTCCCCTCTGAAACAATCCCCACTAGCGTCGCCATCTTTGTTTACAACGCGCTGCTTTCAAGAAACGTACGTGGCTACGTCACAGCCAAGAAAGGGAGCGCTGGATTTGTGTAAAACGCCCTGTTCCTAAACCACACGCTATCAGTGGTACCACAGTACTGGCAAAACGGGAGGAGCGGACAGTCAAAACAAACGCACTTCATCCAAATTCACCCACACCGCATTTTTTTTACCAAAAAATATATTATATTATCGGAGCTATTAATAACGTTATCGGGTTTATCGGGATGACGTCATAATTGCTGATATCGGCCCGATAATTATAATGAATCTCTTGTTGCTTCCTCCATTATAGTGGAGGCTAAGAGTGGGCTAAGAGCCCAACCCTGGTGCACACCTCCTCCACTATAGTGATGAAGAGCAGTGGGCTGAGAGCACAACCCTGGTGCACACCTCCTCCACTATAGTGATGAAGAGCAGTGGGCTGAGAGCACAACCCTGGTGCACACCTCCTCCACTATAGTGATGAAGAGCAGTGGGCTGAGAGCCCAACCCTGGACCACACCTACTCCATTATAGTGATGAAGAGCAGTGGGCTAAGAGCCCAACCCTGGTGCACACCTCCTCCACTATAGTGATGAAGAGCAGTGGGCTAAGAGCCCAACCCTGGTGCACACCTCCTCCACTATAGTGATGAAGAGCAGTGGGCTAAGAGCCCAACCCTGGTGCACACCTCCTCCATTATAGTGATGAAGAGCAGTGGGCTAAGAGCCCAACCCTGGTGCACACCTCCTCCACTATAGTGATGAAGAGCAGTGGGCTAAGAGCCCAACCCTGGTGCACACCTACTCCATTATAGTGATGAAGAGCAGTGGGCTAAGAGCACAACCCTGGTGCACACCTCCTCCACTATAGTGATGAAGAGCAGTGGGCTAAGAGCCCAACCCTGGTGCACACCTCCTCCATTATAGTGATGAAGAGCAGTGGGCTGAGAGCCCAACCCTGGTGCACACCTCCTCCACTATAGTGATGAAGAGCAGTGGGCTGAGAGCACAACCCTGGTGCACACCTCCTCCATTATAGTGATGAAGAGCAGTGGGCTAAGAGCACAACCCTGGTGCACACCTCCTCCACTATAGTGATGAAGAGCAGTGGGCTGAGAGCCCAACCCTGGTGCACACCTACTCCATTATAGTGATGAAGAGCAGTGGGCTAAGAGCACAACCCTGGTGCACACCTCCTCCATTATAGTGATGAAGAGCAGTGGGCTGAGAGCACAACCCTGGTGCACACCTCCTCCACTATAGTGATGAAGAGCAGTGGGCTAAGAGCCCAACCCTGGTGCACACCTCCTCCATTATAGTGATGAAGAGCAGTGGGCTAAGAGCCCAACCCTGGTGCACACCTACTCCATTATAGTGATGAAGAGCAGTGGGCTAAGAGCCCAACCCTGGTGCACACCTCCTCCATTATAGTGATGAAGAGCAGTGGGCTAAGAGCCCAACCCTGGTGCACACCTCCTCCACTATAGTGATGAAGAGCAGTGGGCTGAGAGCCCAACCCTGGAGCACACCTACTCCATTATAGTGATGAAGAGCAGTGGGCTGAGAGCCCAACCCTGGAGCACACCTACTCCAATGCCAAAGTCCTCCGATGTTCCAGCTACTGTCTTGACTCTCGAAGTGGCTCCCACATACAGGGACAGTACAGCTGTCTCTCTGGTATCTTCTGCCTCCTAAGCGCCCATTCTATAGCACTCCTTGGTATTTTGTCAAATGCCTTTTCCAGATCTACAAAAACGTGATATAATTTATTTTTCTTCTCTCTATACTTTTCCTGCATTTGCCTCGATGCATAAATTGCATCGGACGTTGATCTTCCTGGGAAGAATCCACACTGTCTCCTTTAAGCCACATTAAGTCAAATAAAGTCACATTAAGTCACATTAAGCTACTTTAAGCAACATTAAGCAACATTAAGTCAAATAAAGTCACATTAAGTCACATTAAGCTACTTTAAGCTACATTAAGCAACATTAAGTCACATTAAACAACAGACTAACAGACTGAAGTTTAGTTTTTATCCCAGGGCCATATGTGCACTAAACTCAGCTAAAATTTTAAAACAACAGTCTCCCTTGCACCCCCCCCCCCCCACGCACACACAACATTAGGGATAGTGCAATTATCTTTTTACCCCTGTTTATATTAATGTTATTTATGCCCCACCCCTGTTTTTAGATTTAATACTGTGTTTAGGACTGTTTTTATATTTTTACTAGCACCTAGGGTTGCATTTTTAAATTTCGTTGTAACAACTGTAACAATAAAGATCTATTCTATTCTATTAAGTCACATTAAGCCACATTAAGCTACTTTAAGCAACATTAAGCAACATTAAGCAACATTAAGTCACATTAAGGTACTTTAAGCAACATTAAGTCAAATAAAGTCACATTAAGCTACTTTAAGCTACATTAAGTCACATTAAGCTACTTTAAGCTACATTAAGTCACATTAAGTCACATTAACACTATGATCGCCGATGACGTGTTGAGACGTCATTCCTAGCCATGCTCATTCTGCCGAAGACGCCGTAACTCGTCTTTGATATCAATATTTCAAAAATATGTGATCGAAATCATATTTCCCCTCCGCGGCCCTGAGACACACTGCAAAGCTCCACTCAACTCTCTAGCGGTTCAAGAGCGCCATCTGGTGGCCGATCGGCAGATCGCCAACCGGAAATCACCCTTTGAACCGGAAGTGCTCATCCAAATTCGGTCCGACCACTCGCTATAGCTACCATAGCACCATCTTGACACACTGGATAATCGATCGCTCACCCTAACTCAATAAACAACATGATTTGGACGTATATACTATTATACAACCTGGAAATGGATCGGGCATTTCTACATCCCATAATAGAAAAAATTCTGTTCCATGCTCATCTGCCAGCGGCGCGAGGAAGCCAAGGTGAGTTTCAACGTTATTTTCTAACGTCTTCTATACTAACTGATCTGATGAACATATGACCCACACTAGATGAATGGTATAACGTTGCCCACGGAATTATAAACGCCCCCTCGCCCATCCGGTCAACATCAGATGATACGTAGTAACTTCTAGAACCACGTCCAGTTGAAATTTTTTATCTCGCACCGATTGCTATCAAACTGTATTTCATCATCAATATAATGCATTTGGAGCTATAAATCAAGTTCTGGAGAAAGCTGCAGAAAACGATAAAAACATACTTATACTTTAGACCATATTTTAGTATGAATATGTGAATGAAAAAGTTTAACGTTGCTACACCCTGAACAATACATATAGGACATTGAATGGGCCATAATAATGGCAATTTAGCAATAGAATTTAAAAAGTTATAGCCCTGCAAAGAAGGGGAACTTCTCCATAGACAAATAGAGCTGGCGAGGGATGGTAAATTATGAATTTAACCCATGGCGATCAAAGTGTTAAGCAACATTAAGTCTTCAGGTTGGCAGCATTTGTTTTCTGGCTGTAGTAGTTACGCTGCTGGCCAGTATGACTTAACAGTATGGCTGTAACAGTTGTACTGTACTTGTGCTGTATGATGACAATACATTTGAATATAATGTAATCTAATGTAATGTTGTTATACCAGCTATGTTCAAAGTACAGCCCTATTATGCAAATTGTGGTATTTCAAAATCGTCTTGTGATATTTATTTGAATGTAGGCCTAAATGTATAAACAGATGGGATTAATAGGTCAAAGTAATTGAATCCGGTTGAATCAGGTTGAATCAGTTTGAATCAGGTTGAATCCGCTTTAATCAGTTTTAATCCTGGTCCACATCAAGACACATTGTAGATATGCTGGAGGTATGATTATTATTGATCTTTTTTGTATTATTCTGTCATCAGAACAGGATTAATGAGAGAGTGAAGCCTCTGAGACCCTGCGGTGGCTGCTCAAGTTTCAAGTTTGTTTATTATTTGTCATAAAAAAATACAGAATACTTTATGATGAAATGCTTGTTTCTGTATGAGAGTGTGCTACATACAGTAAAAAAAAATAAAAGTAGTGAGTAAAGGAATGTTCAGTCACATACAATACAGAGTAAAATGAGTAACGGGTACAATGCAGAAATGAGATGAGGTACAAAACTTAGCGTAGGGTGCAAATGAGGTATGAATGTGGTGCAAATCTCTTTAATAATAGATGAATATAAAGTGTGTTAAAGTGAGTGATAAGGTGAGTGTTTGTTTAAAGTGAGTGTGTACATGTGGATGTGTGTGCAGCAGTGGAGGCTGCTGACCAAATTTTTAGGTGAAGCACAAATTATTATATTATATATTAAATTATATTTTTTAAACATCCCCAACGCTGCAACACCTCCATTCCTCCCAGGTGTCAGGCTCCTCATTCGCTTCCATTCATTTTGGGGACCATGTTTAAATATCATCCTTCTGAAGTATAAACAAACTATACTGCTGTGACGATTTCAATAAAACAGACCATTCTGAGTCAATGGTATGCAGTGGCGTTGCGCAATATGTCGGGGCCCCCCCGCAGGGCAGACCACTCCCCTAAATCAAACCAAGCAGACCATGTACAGTATACAGTGGCTCGGCGGCCCCTGATCAAACCAAGCAGACCATGTACAGTATACAGTGGCTCGGCGGCCCCTGATCAAACCAAGCAGACCATGTACAGTATACAGTGGCTCGGCGGCCCGATCAAACCAAGCAGACCATGTACAGTATACAGTGGCTCGGCGGCCCGATCAAACCAAGCAGACCATGTACAGTATACAGTGGCTCGGCGGCCCGATCAAACCAAGCAGACCATGTACAGTATACAGTGGCTCGGCGGCCCGATCAAACCAAGCAGACCATGTACAGTATACAGTGGCTCAGCGGCCACTGTATACACACACACACACACACACACAGCGGCATCACTTATGAACGGTTATTCGGTTACTCACCATTGTTGCTCCAAATGTGTAGACATTACAATAGACAGACAGTTGAAACAAAGTTCTCCACCAAGTCCTGTGGGTATTGTCTCCTCAACGTTTCTGCAGCTGAGCGAATTGCAGTTCTGCTCAATGAATGAATCCGAGAGGAATCCGAATTTCCCCTCTAACTAGTGCTATATGCTTCATTGCGTCATTAATAAAGTTTTCAATCAATCAATCAATCAAACAATGCCGTTTGTTTAGACATTCACAAGACTTGCATAACGTTACAACATAACGTTATCTAGCAAGCAAGCTAGTCGACAATATCTCCTTCCTCCATTGCAACGCTATCTACAGTACTAGAGAATTCAAAGTGCCCGCGAGGAGATGACGTTGTTGTTGTTGTCACGTTTAGCTTTTATCGCAGGTGTATATATATATCATCAAACGATGCACAATAAGTCCACTTCTTCATGTTGCTCAGTTGCTGGTTTATACTTTGGTCCTAATGTTGGCGCAAAGTTTAATTTAGCCTGCCCTACTGTGTTGTTACAGCTGTACAGCTTACTAAACTAAAGCGAGCTCTTTCAATGCTGCCTATACCTACACAGTCAAAACAGTCCAGCTGCAGTTCCGTAGGTTAGGTTTAGCTGGGGCCAATCTCAAGTTTCTCAAGTTTCTTTATTAGTTGTCATACAGAAGTACAGAATACTTTTATACAAAATGCTTCTTTCTGTTACATTTTGTATAAAAGTATTCTATACTTCTGTATGACAACTAATAAAGAAACTTGAGAAACTTGAGATTGGCACCAGCTAAACCTAACCTACGGAACTGCAGCTGGACCCGTTTTGACTGTGCAATGCAGCAACTCTGATTGGATTTGAAGGTTGTCAATCATTCAACCTCCGTGTATTGGATTGCAAGGCTGTCAATCATTCAATCCCCCATTCAATGGCAAGAGTTTAACTGCACAGACCGTGCTTAGGTGACGTTAATAGCCTATTTTGATGTGTGCAGTGTTTGTAGATGATGGGTTGTTACATGGTGTCATTGTCGTCGAGCGTCCTGATGGCCTGCTTCAGGCTGTTCCTACATTCACTTGGAAGATGTTCTCCTAAGAGTTCTATGAGATGTTCCCCTGAAGTCGTCCTCCCCCTCCTCCTCCTACACAGAGCTGCCTCTGGAGAGGCTGTCGGTGAAGATGTCCCAGGAGGTGACGAACGTCGTCGACAGCATCATCACCACGCTCCAACGCTCTCCGCAGCTCACCTCACTGCACCTGTCGGGGATCTTATTAAACAGAGAGCTGCTGGACATCATCTCAGGTGATTTTACCGATATCCGATATACCGATATTGTCCAACTCTTAATTTCCGATACCAGATGATAAGTAGTAACTTCTAGAACCACGTCCAGTTGAAATTTTTTATCTCGCGCGATTGCTATCAAACTATACAATCATCAATATAATGCATTTAGGGCTATAAATCACGTTCTGAAGAAAGCTGCAGAAAAAGATAAAAACATACTTATACTTTAGACCATATTTTAGTATGAATATGTGAATGAAAAAGTATAACGTTGATACACCCTGAACAATAGATATAGGACGTTGAATGGGCCATAGTAATGTCAATTTAGCAATACAATTTAAAAAGTTATAGCCCTGCAAAGAAGGGGAACTTCTCCATGTTAAATAGGGCTGGCGAGGGATGGTAAATTATGAATTTAACCCCGGCGATCAAAGTGTTAACGTGTGTTGTCGGGCCTTACAAATACATCTGATTTGATTTTTGATTTCCTTCCTGATGACTTGTCGTACAGAACTTGTAAGTCGCTTTGGATAAAAGCGTTTAGCTAAATGACTAAATGTAAATGTGTGTGTGGGTGTGGTCTGGTCTGTAGTCATTATTATCTCATTACACTGACTTCTCGTAAACAAAATAAGTTGCATTGAATTAAATTTTTTGCTTTTGCGACCTTTGTTTTAAAAGAGTCCAATCAGCGTCTGAGAAAGCTGAGCCTGGAGGACATGGACCTGTTTCTCTGTCCGTCTGAGATCCTGCGTCTGCTGACCAGCTGTGTCCTGGAAGGTAACGCCCGCTCCAACCTGTAAGATCCTGATCAAACTGGCCAGTATCACGTCTTCGTCTGTTTGGCCCTCCATCCAATTCCTCTGCGTTGTGTCATTTTAATGGTCCTGACGTCTCCGATACTGGCAGATAAGATCCTTATCTCCCCCGTTAGTGCAATCCATAAACCATAATAATTCTCCACTTCCGTAAGAATTCGACACTCCGACACCGTGAGATACCTTATGAGGAAAAGCGTTGTTTTATTGCTATAAACAGAACCTCATAATCAGATGTTATCAGATGTTATCAAATTGTATCGTCCTTGGAGAGTCTATTCTAATGATCTTTCGGTGTGTTCGTCTATCGTCCTGTTGTTATTCAGTCCAATAGTGGTCAGGCCTGTTCGTTAGCCGAGACCATCCTCGTGGTAGCCGAAGCTACTGGTGATGTGGCATTCCCCCCCCCCCCCCCCCCCCCTCTCTCTCTCAATGAGAGGAGAGGAGTGTCTGTGTGATCTCAGTCCTACTCGCTCTTGGTCAGATTCTAGTCTGCCTTACACCCGGAAACACCGTTCGACTTATAGAGGTTCGTCGTTGCAACGACGGCCCCGCCTTCTGGTTGTCATGCGACGTGTTGTCATGACAACTGCTTTAACCTTTAACACCATTAAACTTTCATTAAGATGAACCTCTCTCCCTCCTGCTCTGGGCCTACAGTACACTCTAATCTCAGATGTTCTAATGAGGAATGTCAACAAACATTCTCTCGCTGGCAGTGTGGCTCACAACAATCACCCTGCTCTACTGAACCACCGTCTCCTGCTTCCACCGTCCGCATGCACTTCGACCTCTCTGACCCGGCACCGTTTTAGCTGTGGTCACTCCCCCCAATCTATACATCACATACATTGGAAAAGCACCCCAAATCCTTCATTCCCCCCTTTGATTCTTAATCAACCTTCAGAATCAACAGACTACTTGGTTTTTCAATTAATTATACACAAAAAATAGACTCATAACAATGAGGCCCCGCCGTCTGCTGTTCCATTACCCGCATCACACCCAAACCAGAAAGGATAAACAACGGTCATGGAGGAGAGAGAGAGAGAGACAGAGAAAAACACAGATTGCAACTTTTCAGACGACACACCTAAAACCCTTCGGCCCCCCTATTAGGTACCCCACGTCCAAATCAGAGCGCTCCCTTCCCTCTTACAGTACACCTCCCATCTTGGGCCGGTCCCGTCTTCTAGGGCAAGGGCCCCTTTCAGTGACGGCTCCTTTCCTGAGCTGGTCCCCCCTCCAGGGCGCGGTCCCCTAGGCAAAAATGTCTCCCCTGGTCTGCTACTGCTCAGTGTCTCTGGCTGTCCTCTCCACATCTGCTCCTCCACCGCCGCCGTCTCCTCCCTCTCGTCGTGGATCATCTGTGTACCAGGCTGCGGTGCCTGGCCCCTGCGGCTTCCTCCTCCTCCAGTCCGTCTCCTGGTAATCTCCATCGCTGTCGGTGTCGTTCCCCCCTTGAAAGCAGAAACACAACACCGGCAGTCGTCTGTACATTCGACTTCCCTTGTTTTGCAATTAGTCTACCACCTTCTCCACACCTATTATCCATCTTACAGGGCGGTTCCGTTTGTTGTCTTCCGGCGTGACACTTGCAGATTCCGATACCCACTCCGCGCAACTCTTCATCCCAGTTTGACCCCCAGCGCGCGCCAGTTCTTCTGGTGACGTGTCTTCTGAAGACCCTGCCTATCTATTAGGTGTGAGAAGGCCCCACTGGACTTCCCTCTTTATTCCATAATTAACCCATTCAAATAACTGCACCATCTTTCTGTGCAATTCTTATTTAATCCATTGTATAATTAAACTCTATATCTAAAATTATTATTATTATAATAATCCACTCTCTGTGCTCATTAGATTGACTATCGAATCACTCCCCCACTCCGCCACTAGATGGTAGTACAGGCCTATAAATATTCCCCTATGGGTAATGAAAACTCCCCAGCACTACCCCCCCTCCGCCACTAGGTGGCGACCTACTCCTCCTCGATGGTGTTTTAGTTGACGTGTCACTTCCTGGTTCTTTATCTGTTATCTCCTCGTGGTGCTCACGGCCATCTTGTATCATCCTCCTCGTGGCCCCTTTTGCGGCCATCTTGTCTCTCTCATAATGGCTACTCTCTCAAACAAACAAACGCTGCCCTTCCTTCCAAGGCCTAAAAACGCTGCTGTTTTTCCCCTCTTTCCTATCAGGGGACGCTTCTCCCGGACTAAACTCTTGCTTATCGGACATAATACACAGTTTAACACTTTCAGCGCCACGCCTGGTTTTCCGTTTTACCGCTTGAATGCCACCATCGGCGCCAATGTTAACGTTAATATCGCCTAATCTATGTTTTAAATTATGGCTATGTGTCTAATCTGCCCATCGCATTATCAAAGACTATTTTCCAGTCAGTGCTGTGAAGGCAGATTGTTTTTTTATCGCGTCGTTGCCGTTTCAGAGCAGTTAGAAAAGCCCCCGTTTTGATATAAAAAACAGCTCATTCTGGAGCATTCTATGAAAATCGTCTTTTAGTGGAATATTCCACAACGTTGATATTCGTCGGCCTTTTTATGAATCGTTTTCAAATAAACGCTAGATGATCAATATTATACGTGCACGCACGCACATTACGGCCGCGCACTGATAATCGCTCCGTTGATTTGCTCACGGACTTTTACAGTGAAACCGAAAGAAGACATTTCACAAAACAGCTTATAACTTCATCAAACTTACTCTGATTATCCTACCACTGATAACATAGAGTCCTTACCTGACATCAGATGGTATCCAACTGGTATATTCCAATTCCTGATCACCATTCGAAAAAATCGATACGTGTATGGATCCAACGCGATACAGTAGAACTCCATGATCCGCGGGGATCTGAGGCTCCAGAATGAACTCTGGTAACCCCGGCTGGATCAGTGAACTGGAAAATGTGGAGTACCGTATTTTTTTCCCCATTCATTTTCATTGAGTCCATTCCAAAATCACTTATGTCATCTGGGAGACGACAGGGGGCGCTTTTTTCCACAGTGATCGTCGGCGCCCCTCGGCTATACTCGGGTAGGCTCGGGTGATGCAATAATTTTTCAGATCGCAAAAAAAAAAAAAATCCGAGAAATCTCGTGAGTGGCTAGCAACCACCTATAAAAAAACACGAGAAATCTCGTGAGTGGCACTGAAAGAGTTAAGGTAAATTCCCGACCGACTTTCCTCCCGTCAAAACAAATTCCGGCCGTCTTGAGACCACAGCGACCAGTTTAAGGTGGGCCGTCTCAGGCGACAGTCTTGTCATAACAATCCCGCCATAACAGATTTCAGTCTGGTTCAGCACCCCCCCCTCTCCTCATCTCTCTCATTATGGCTCCTTCTGCCCTATTTTGCTTTCTTTCGTCATCTATGACTGTTTTGGTTCCCTTTCAGATAACACCTTCGCTTTTCAAAACAAAACTGTGCCGCTCTGCTGTTATTCAAACACACTATTACAGCTGGCATTCTCTCTGTGTCGAACTAGAAATGTTTACGTTTACGGATGCACATCTGTTCGTTTTTATTTGGCTTAAAAGATCAAAACAACCGTGTGCACAGTGAACTCACATTTTTGATCGGAGCGCTGTTTCCCCTACAGCGCTGGTTCGCCTCCTGACCGCTCGACTCGCCGCTCTCTCCCAGGGCTGGCCGGCCTTGCTTCGATCATGATTCTCCCACACATTGATGACTGTTGTCCACTGTCGCCCCATTATTGAAAAAGTCTTTATCCGTTGTTCTTATCTCTTGCAAATCCGGCTGTCATCAACAACCAACTGTTCCCGTTGTTTTAATCTCTTGCAAATCCGGCTGTCATCGGCACCAACTGTAAGATCCTGATCAAACTGGCCAGTATCACGTCTTCGTCTGTTTGGCCCTCCATCCAATTCCTCTGCGTTGTGTCATTTTAATGGTCCTGACGTCTCCGATACTGGCAGATAAGATCCTTATCTCCCCCGTTAGTGCAATCCATAAACCATAATAATTCTCCACTTCCGTAAGAATTCGACACCGTGAGATACCTTATGAGGAAAAGCGTTGTTTTATTGCTATAAACAGAACCTCATAATCAGATGTTATCAGATGTTATCAAATTGTATCGTCCTTGGAGAGTATTCTAATGATCTTTCTGTGTTTTTTCGTCTATCGTCCTGTTGTTATTCAGTCCAATAGTGGTCAGGCCTGTTCGTTAGCCGAGACCATCCTCGTGGTAGCCGAAGCTACTGGTGATGTGGCATTCCCCCCCCCCCCCCCCCCTCTCTCTCAATGAGAGGAGAGAGTGTCTGTGTGATCTCAGTCCTACTCGCTCTTGGTCAGATTCTAGTCTGCCTTACACCCGGAAACACCGTTCGACTTATAGAGGTACGTCGTCGCAACGACGGCCCTGCCTTCTGGTTGTCATACAACTGCTTTAACCTTTAACACCATTAAACTTTCATTAAGATGAACCTCTCTCCCTCCTGCTCTGGGCCTACAGTACACTCTAATCTCAGATGTTCTAATGAGGAATGTCAACAAACATTCTCTCGCTGGCAGTGTGGCTCACAACAATCACCCTGCTCTACTGAACCACCGTCTCCTGCTTCCACCATCCGCATGCACTTCGACCTCTCTGACCCGGCACCGTTTTAGCTGTGGTCACTCCCCCCAATCTATACATCACATACATTGGAAAAGCACCCCAAATCCTTCAAACCCCTCCGACCAGCTCTTTCTACTCCCTCTCCACATGCAATTGGTTCATATTTGCGCAATTATATGAACCAAAATAAAATATCCGTTAGCGTTTGAATCGCTTCGTCCATAATGCTCCTGAGCAAACTGTTTTTAAACCCTTTCACTACCACACTACAGAAGGTTAACCGTTTACTATCACACTACAGACGGTTAGTGTGGCAGTGAAAGGGTTAACCCTTTGTCGTATGGCAGTGAAAGGGTTAACCTTCTGTATTTGCCACTGTGAAAGGGTTAACCATTTGGTAGTGCGGTAGTGAAAGGGTTAAGTCAGTTGTTAATGTGTTTGTATGAGTCTTTTGTATGTTTTGTATGATGTTACGAAAGAGAAAAAGACAAATCTTGGATGTTGCATATTATGCTGTGGAAAGATGTCTTGTGAATATTGGAAAGATTTGTGCAAAAAAAAGCAAAAAAAAAAAAAGAAAAAAAAAGGAGATAGATAGATGCTGTCTGCTCTACTAGTCAACTTCACCAGCTGATAGATAGATGCTGTCTGCTCTACTAGTCAACTTCACCAGCTGATAGATAGATGCTGTCTGCTCTACTAGTCAACTTCACCAGCTGATAGATAGATGCTGTCTGCTCTACTAGTCAACTTCACCAGCTGATAGATAGATGCTGTCTGCTCTACTAGTCAACTTCACCAGCTGATAGATAGATAGATGCTGTCTGCTCTACTAGTCAACTTCACCAGCTGATAGATAGATGCTGTCTGCTCTACTAGTCAACTTCACCAGCTGATAGATAGATGCTGTCTGCTCTACTAGTCAACTTCACCAGCTGATAGATAGATACTGTCTGCTCTACTAGTCAACGTCACCAGCTGATAGATAGATGTTTTGCTCTACTAGTCAACGTCACCAGCTGATAGATAGATGCTGTCTGCTCTACTAGTCAACTTCACCAGCTGATGGATAGATAGATAGATGCTGTCTGCTCTACTAGTCAACTTCACCAGCTGATAGATAGATGTTTTGCTCTACTACTTCACCAAGTTATATGGCTCTGGGTGACTTTTCAAAATAAATGGTCTTCATGATAAAAAGAAAAGAAAAGGTTATTAGAGGACATATTCCATGTTGAATGTATCTTCTTCATTTAATTTTTACTTTTTTTTTCTTCTAAATATAAAAGCTGTGTCTTTCCTATGGGCCGTCTTTGGGAAATGCCTTTCTAGTAGGCCAGAGGATTTTAAGCTGCATTCTAGGGCTCGGCCAGCAGGGAGCATCAGTGAGCTGAAACCGCTGCTTCACCTACAAACACAATACTGTCCTGACAATATTGATGTCATAGACTGGTGGTGCGTGACATGAAAAGGCTAATGGTGGTAAAAAAATAAAAAATTATAATAATTTACAATAAAATGTCATACAAATCTTAGTGAAACCTTTAGTATTATGGATATTAAACATGCTGGCAGAGTACATGCATCCATGTTGTCGTGAACATTTTAATTAAATAAAGAAATTCCCTATCCATAGTCGCCGTGGGAAGAGATAAAATAAAAAATAAAATCTGTGCACGGAGACCAGCAACAATTTTTTCTAACAGAAACCCATTGGGGGGTGCGTCAGCTAGGTCGGGAGGTGACAGGGGGTGCACGGCCAAAAAAGTTTGGGAACCGCTGACCTAGAGGGCGCTGAAATAAAAGCTTTTTAAATGCATAGGTTTATAAAAGAGGAGGAGCTAAAGCACAGGCCAGGTTTATAAAAGAGGAGGAGCTAAAGCACAGGCCAGGTTTATAAAAGAGGAGCTAAAGCACAGGCCAGGTTTATAAAAGAGGAGGAGCTAAAGCACAGGCCAGGTTTATAAAAGAGGAGGAGCTAAAGCACAGGCCAGGTTTATAAAAGAGGAGGAGCTAAAGCACAGGCCAGGTTTATAAAAGAGGAGGAGCTAAAGCACAGGCCAGGTTTATAAAAGAGGAGGAGCTAAAGCACAGGCCAGGTTTGTAAAAGAGGAGGAGCTAAAGCATGAATGACTGAATGAATGACCTTTATTTATATAGCACCCTTCACAGCACGAATGCACAGGGTGCTTTACACTACAGCTTAATATAAAAACACAATAAAAACAAAATCAGAAATAAATGACAACAACAAACAGCAGTTAACACTTTCACTGCCACACACGAGATATCTCGGGTTTATTAATACGTGGTTGAAAGCCACTCACGAGATTTCTCAGATTATTATTTTTTTTAGCGATCATATGTGGAAAAAAGCGCCCCCTATCGTCTCCCAGATGACATAAGGGATTTTGGAATGGACTCAATGAAAAAATCCGGTACTCCACATTTTCCAGTCCACTGATGCAGCCGGAGTACCAGCGTTCATTCAGGGGGCTCTGAGCCCCGTGGAATCATGTACTGCACTGTACACACGTTGGATCAATACACTTATCGATTTTTTCGAATGGTGATCAGGAATTGGAATATACCAGTTGGATACCATCTGATGTCAGGTAAGGAATCTATGTTATCAGTGTTAGGATAATCAGACTAATTTTGATGAAGATATAGGCTGTTTTGTGAAATGGGCTCTTTCGGTTTCAATGTAAAAGTCGAAGAGGAAATGAACACGGCGATTATCCGTGCGCGGCCCGAATGTGCTTGCGTGCACGTATAATATTGATCATCTAGCGTTTATTTGAAAACGATTCATAAATAGGCAGACAAATAACAACGTTCTGGAATATTACAGTAAAAGACGATTTTCACAGAATGGTCCAGAATGAACTGTTTTTTATCTCAAAACGAGTGCTTTTCTAAATGCTCTGAAACGGAAATGAAGTGATAAAAAACCAATCTGCCTTGACAGCACTGACTGGAAAAGCAGTCTTTGATAAGCGACGGGCAGATTAGACACATAGCCATAATTTAAAACATAGATTAGGCGATATTAACGTTAACATTGGAGCGGACCGTGGCATTCAGGGGGTAAAAAGGAAAACCCGGTGTGGCACTCAAAGTGTTAAAAACAGTGAAACCAGATAGAAAAAGTAGAATAAAAGAATTTGGATAAAATCATGAGTCACTAATTAAAACAAAACTATAGAACAGTGAGGACAAGAAAAAGTGCCTATGTATGACCAAAGGCCTGTCTGAACAAATGTGTTTTTAGTTGTTTTTTAAAAGAGTTCTCAGAGGGGGCAGTTCGCAGGTCCAGGGGGAGAGCGTTCCAGAGCCTTGGTGCTGTCACCTCGAAGGCTCCATCACCCCTTGTTTTCAGCCTGGACCTGGTCGCGTGTATCCTTTCCGCAACTGAATTCGGTTTCCGGGTTCCTCTGATTGGCCGCGACCCCCACGTGACCCGCCCCCCTATCCACCGCTCTGCCGCTGCCGCGTGCGGCAGAGCGAGCAGCCGCGGACTCGCTCGCTTCCTCAATTTATACGCATGGAAGTATTGACTGAATGAATGAATGAATGAATGAATGAATGAATGAACACTTTATTTAACAGATTGCAGAATGGGTACAATACAGTACGGCTCAATACACACAATTGTTAAGGGGATGCAGACCTGAGAAAGACGTTTGTCTTGTTTACATCAGGGTCCCCCATTTTCAATTCATATAGAATGACTACGCCGTAACAAATCATTAAAAAAATATATACCGTTAACTGGAATATGTTGTGCCTTTACACATATGTTGGATTATGTAATTGGTTTGTCATGACAAACAAATAAAAAAATCGCGATTTACCCGCTGGCTACAACAACACACATGACTGCGGGAAGGATACACGTGACCTGGGGACCACCAGGAGGTGCTGACCGGCAGATCTGAGTGAGCGGGTGCTGGTGTAGGGATGGATGAGTTCAGTGATGTAGATAGGGGCCTGACCGTGAAGTGCTCTGAAAGTGAAAGTGAGGACTTTGAAGTGAATTCTATAGTGCAGGGGTTCCCAAACTTTTCCGGCCGGGGCCCAGAAAATAAGGCGTCAGAGAGCCGCGGCCCAATGCACATCGTCTGGCTTTTTTTATTTTTTATTTTTTTGCCAGGCGACTATATATCACTTCAATCCTATTAAGTTAGTTCAAGTTAGTTATTCATTTATATGTGCTATTTATGAGAGGGCTAACTTGTTGCAAAATAATAATGATAATAATAGTAGCCTCATTAAAATACTATTGTTGCTTCGGTTGTTTTCAGCGTTTTATGTGCATAATCTGTTATTTAGTTTGAAATGTTCGTTGAAATAAGTAGATTTTTCGCTTTTGTTTATTTATTAAGTTAATATAAAACCATATAGTCACATTTTAGAATACAATAGAATAGAATTTTAGAATACAACTAGAAACACTGTCCTGGCCTGCTTCTAAGTTCAGTGGCCTGACAAAAAAAAAAAAAAAAAAAAAATTTAATTTTTTTTAAATCATCTCGCGGCCCATCCGTGGCTGCTCGCGGCCCACCTTTGGGTCGCGACCCCGACTTTGGGAACCACTGCATAGTGTACCGGGAGCCAGTGCAGGGATGCCAGAATGGGAGTGATGTGACATGATTTTTTTGACCTTGTGAGTAGCCTGGCTGCAGCATTTTGGACCATTTGTAGTTTGTCTGTGGATGATTTGGTGAGACAGGTGGAAAGTGAGTTGCAGTAGTCAAGCCTAGAGGAAATAAAAGCATGCACGGACAGTTCTAGTTCAGAGTGAGATATGATGGTGCGTAGTTTTGCAATGTTTCTGAGGTGAAAGAAGCGGGTGCGTGTTTTGACATGTTTGTCTAGGTTTATAAAAAGAGGAGGAGCCAGGCCAGGTTTTGTCAACAAAGAAAATAGATGCTGGAATAACAACAGACTGCTGGTGGAGCAGGTCTGAAGAAGTAGGAGAAAACATGTCAAACACTGTTATAATTAGGGATGTTCGATATTGGCTTTTTTACCTATACCGATATTGTCCAACTCTTAATTTCCGATACCGATATCAACCGATAACGATATATGCAGGGTCCCCCCCCCCAAAAAAAACTGAATAATTTCAGGTAATTAACATTACATATCTCTTGTCGTGGAATTAACATTATGCATACTTTTGACAATAAATTAAATCTGAATTTGTTCTTACTTGCTTGCCTGGGTAAATAAAGGTTAAATAAATGTAAAACCGATACCGATCATTTCCGATATCACATTTTAATGCCAATATCGGCCGATAATATCGGACATCCCTAGTTATAATATAATACAATACAATGTAATGTAATGTAATACAATACAATGTAATACAATACAATGTAATGTAATACAATGTAATACAATACAATGTAATGTAATACAATACAATGTAATACAATACAATGTATTTTGTATTTGTATTTATTGGTTTAAAATACAGAGACAGTGCATATTAAGGAACATTTGACTGTAAATATGCCAGTTTAGCCAAGTTGGCTAATTTTCAACTGTAGTCTCTGGGGCAGGTGACATGAGCACAACAATAATTAAAACATAGTACAATAATTAAAACACAGTAGGAATAATTAAAACACAGTAGGAATAATTAAAACACAGTAGGAATAATTAAAACACAGTAGGAATCAGTATAGGTTACAATACACTAAAATACATACAAATAAATACATTAAAATACATTACAATACATCCCCTCAGTTAAAATGGTCGCACACTTGACCATCTCTCAACCATGATTTTAAGTTAATTTTAAATGAAATGTAACTTTGATACTCCCTGAGCCGTGTTGGCAGACTGTTCCAGGTGTGGGCTGCTCTCATGGAAAAGGCTGTCTGACTAAAAGCAGACCTCCTGTTTGGGACTACACAGTCCCTCTAACTACAGAACTGGTATATCTGTCAGCAGAACTACACAGTCCCCTCTGACTACAGACCTGGTATATCTGTCAGCAGATGCTTTCTGTTTTATGAAAGTACAGAGGGGGGGAGGAGCCAGGCCATGTAGGATTTTATAGGTAAGGCAGGCATCTTTGAATTTGACGAGATTGTCCCAGCTCAGTAGATTCTGGTTTGCTATGCTATAACAATGGTGGTGGCTGTTTGTTTTCCTGTCCAGAACCTTCACAGCCTGATGGTAAACTACCTGACCAGATCGTAGTGTTGTACAGGAGGCTTGTGTCCAGCTAGTCAGACAGTATGTTAAGTGTGACATAATAATGGCATTAAAATACAGTGCTGCTGCTTTTGTTGACAGAGTTTCTGATGTGACGGAAGTTTGATAAGTGAAACTTTGCATTGTTTACTACCGATTTGATTTGTTTTTTAAATGTAAGATTGGAGTCCATTTTTATCCCAATACTATAGTATAGTAATACAATACAATAATACAATACAATGTAATGTAATACAATACAATACAATGTAATGTAATACAATACAATGTAATGTAATACAATACAATGTAATACAATACAATACAATGTAATCTACTATGATGTCTCTGTGTCAGAGCTCTCTCTCTCTTTCTCTCTCTCTCTCTCTCTCTCTCTCTCTCTGATGTCTCTGTGTCTCCTCTCTCTCTCTCTCTCTCTCTCTCTGATGTCTCCTCTCTCTCTCTCTCTCTCTCTCTCTGATGTCTCTGTGTCTCCTCTCTCTCTCTCTCTCTCTCTCTCTCTGATGTCTCTGTGTCTCCTCTCTGTATCAGAGCTCTCTCTCTCTCTCTCTCTCTCTCTCTCTCTCTCTCTCTTTCTCTCCGTCTCTCCTCTCTGTATCAGAGCTCTCTCTCTCTCTCTCTCTCTCTCTCTCTCTCTCTCTCTCTCTCTCTCTCTCTCTCTCTCTCTCTCTCTCTCTCTCTCTCTCTCTCTCTCTCTCTCTCTCTCTCTCTGATGTCTCTGTGTCTCCTCTCTGTATCAGAGCTCTCTCTCTCTCTCTCTCTCTCTCTCTCTCTCTCTCTCTCTGATGTCTCTGTGTCTCCTCTCTGTATCAGAGCTCTCTCTCTCTCTCTCTCTCTCTCTCTCTCTCTCTCTCTCTCTCTCTCTCTCTGATGTCTCTCCGTCTCTCCTCTCTGTATCAGAGCTCTCTCTCTCTCTCTCTCTCTCTCTCTGATGTCTCTGTCTCCTCTCTGTATCAGAGCTCTCTCTCTCTGATGTCTCTCTCTCTCTGATGTCTCTCTCTCTCCTCTCTGTATCAGAGCTCTCTCTCTCTCTGATCTCTCTCCTCTCTGTATCAGAGCTCTCTCTCTCTCTCTCTGTCTCTCTCTCCTCTCTGTATCAGAGCTCTCTCTCTCTCTCTCTCTCTGATGTCTCTCTCTCCTCTCTGTATCAGAGCTCTCTCTCTCTCTCCTCTCTGTATCAGAGCTCTCTCTCTCTCTCTGATGTCTCCGTCTCTCCTCTCTGTATCAGAGCTCTCTCTCTCTCTCTCTGATGTCTCTCTCTCCTCTCTGTATCAGAGCTCTCTCTCTCTCTGATGTCTCTCTCTCTCCTCTCTGTATCAGAGCTCTCTCTCTCTCTCTCCAGGACTCTCTCTGATGTCTCTCTCTCTCCTCTCTGTATCAGAGCTCTCTCTCTCTCTCTCTCCAGGACTCTCTCTGATGTCTCTCTCTCTCCTCTCTGTATCAGAGCTCTCTCTCCAGGACTCTCTCTGATGTCTCTCTCTCTCTCTCTCTGATGTCTCCGTCTCTCCTCTCTGTATCAGAGCTCTCTCTCTCTCTCTCTCTCCAGGACTCTCTCTGATGTCTCTCTGTCTCCTCTCTGTATCAGAGCTCTCTCTCTCTCCAGGACTCTCTCTGATGTCTCTCTCTCTCCTCTCTGTATCAGAGCTCTCTCTCTCTCCAAGACTCTCTCTGATGTCTCTGTGTCTCCTCTCTGTATCAGAGCTCTCTCTCTCTCCAGGACTCTCTCTGATGTCTCTCTCTCTCCTCTCTGTATCAGAGCTCTCTCTCCAGGGCTGCAGGCTCTTTAAGAGGTACGAGGACGAAAGCTTCCCGCAGCAGCTGGTGGCGTCTCTGAGGAACATCTCATCCCTCCGCTCCCTCAACCTGTCCGGGAACCGCCTGGGTAATAACTCTTCCACCTCAGTCACGGATCATGTTATTATTCATGCAGCGTCCGAACGTTGAAGATGTACATTAATAACAAGAGACGCTTCTTCTTGTATCGACAGCCAAGAACGTGCCGGTGTTGGCTGAGCTGTTTGCTGGAACCTTGGCCAGCAGAGTGACCAAGCTGGACATCAGGTGGGTCTGAGGTGATGAGGTCTGAGGTGATGAGGTCTGAGGTGATGAGGTCTGAGGTGATGAGGTCTGTGGTGATGAGTTCTGAGGTCTGTGGTGATGAGGTCTGAGGTGATGAGGTCTGAGGTGATGAGGTCTGAGGTGATGAGGTCTGAGGTGATGAGGTCTGAGGTGATGAGGTCTGAGGTGATGAGGTCTGTGGTGATGAGGTCTGAGGTGATGATGTCTGAGGTGATGAGGTCTGTGGTGATGAGGTCTGAGGTGATGAGGTCTGTGGTGATGATGTCTGAGGTGATGAGGTCTGTGGTGATGAGTAGGGATGGGAATCGAAAACCGGTTCCCGTTGGGAGCCGGTTCCTAATTGTCCGATTCCTGGAATCGCATGCCTCCGTGACTATCGATTCCTCTTATCGTCAAAACAATAACGTTAGCGCCACGCATGTATCCATGGCAGACTATTTGATTCCTTAAGGGCTCGAAATTGCCTGGGTTTTGGTCATATGCTCCCGAAATGCTCCCGCTGTTTGACTGTTTCTAAGTGCAGTGATTGAAAACTACTCGAATGCTTTAGAACCGAGTCATTCATTTAATTCGGGGCAACCTAACAGCCACGGAGCTAACGCTGGCTAATCAGGCTCATACAGACACACAGAGAGAGATAACAGCTGACAGCAGGTAGTACAGGTACAAATACAAAAAAAAGGGGTGGGGGCTGTTGTGTAAACCTTGTACTCTTTAGTTCACATATAATAAGAGACAGAGGGTTGACTGTTTACTAGTAGGTAAGTCAGGAAGTACCGTGCAACATACAAATCAAATTTATTTATAAGGCCCGACAACACACGTTAATGTCCCCATGGGCCGGACACGTCTTCTTTAAACAAGTCAAGAAGAAAACATAACAATAAGTCAAGAACAGAACAAGAACACCATAAGGTCCAACAAATTTAAAATAAATGCAAATAAATGAAAGAATGCAAGCACTCCCAGACATACCCCACGCGAAGGTAAGGAAAAACTCACTAAAACCTAACGATAGGGAAAAATGCTCCACAGGCAGTGTGGAGGAGAGAAACCTTAGAAGGGCCATTCAAGGGGGGATCTCCCTTCTTAGATGTCGGTGATAGTAGTGTTGCAGACTAACAGTTGGTAAGCATGCACTCAAGTGTGTAGTGAAACACAGATGAGTGCATGCAATAGCAACTGAACATTTTGAAAGATTAAAGATAGAGCTGATAGCAACTGAACATTTTGAAAGATTGAAGATAGAGCTGATAGCGAATATTTGAGGCACAGGGGCGGAGCAAAGAGGGTCGCGTCCTCCCCGTCTTAATCACGGGACATTCAACACTCCGGTCATTGCTCAGGGACAGCCGGAGACAGGGAGATAGGGGGCGGCGCAGAGAGGGTTGCGAACTCCCCGACATCATCGCGGGACGTCCGGCACTCCGGTCACCACTACGAGACCTCCGGAGACAGGAGGGCACGCAGAGAGGGTCGCATCCTCCCGGCCTTCATCACGGGACGTCCGACACTCCGGTCAGCACTCCAGGACAGCAACTCACAGGGGGACAGGGAGACGGGACAGGCGTTACAGCTCATGTGATTGTAGTGGGCGGACATAGCAATAGATACAAGTGGTAAGCATATATGTGAATAGAGTAGATATATGAAGTAAGCATATTATGTGAATAGAATAGAAGTACTTAACCCAGCAATGAAACCGCGTTGACACATCAGTTGACAGGACCACGGACAGATGACGGTAAGTAACTGATCCAAGGCCTCGGTGGTGCATGTAGAGCAGTCACTGCAATCTTGGCCAAGACCCCGAGGCATCCATCACCTTAGTCAGCGCTAGGAGACGGGCACTCAGAGATATGGGGGAGGGAAGGGAAGGGGGGGAGGGAGGGGGGGAGGAGTTAGAGAGTTCCCATGTTTGTGGTGCTGCAAAAAAGCAGACATGGGGGAAAATAAACTTCCCAACTAAACTAGACAGATTAATCTAAAGGTCAGTCCCCGACCAGGTGAGATCAGGGTAGGTTGAAGGAGAGAGAGAAAAGATGGGTCTTAAGCAGGGATTTAAAAGCTTCGACAGAGCAGGCGCCCCTGATGACGGCAGGTAATTTGTTCCACAGGTAGGGAGCGCGGTAGACAAAGGCTCTGTGGCCGGCGGATTTTTTTTTAACCCTAGGAATCGATAGAAGCCCCACATTTTGTGAGCGCAGAGCACGAGCGGGCGAGTATCGGGAGATGAGATCGGATAGATAGAGCGGTGCAAGCCCATTTAAAATTTTGTAGGTGAGGAGTAGCACTTTAAAGTCAGATCGGGCTTGAATAGGAAGCCAGTGTAGGGCGGACAAAACTGGTGTGATGTGATAACATTTTCTAGTTCTAGTTAGTATCCGTGCAGCCGCATTCTGCACGAGTTTTTGATGCTTGAATTAGGTAGGCCTGAAAAAAGTGCATTACAGTAGTCCAGACGTGATGAGACAAAAGCATGAATCAGGGTTTCAGCATCAGCCAGAGTTAAAATGGGGCGAATTTTTGCGATATTACGAAGATGGAAGAATGCAATTTTGGTGACATTTTTTATATGTGCATTAAATGAGAGGGAGGAATCAAAAATGACTCAGAGGTTTTTTATGGTGGAGCTCTGGGATACATGACGGGTATCAAAGTTGAGGGAGATGTCCTGAAACAGGCCTCTGTGGTTTGGGGGTCCAACAATTAACATCTCAGTTTTATCTGCATTAAGGAGTAGAACGTTTTGCGACATCCATTTTTTGACGGCAAGCAAGCAGGCCTCAAGGTTTTGTAGTTGGGAGGAATCATTTGGCTTAATAGGTATATATAATTGGGTGTCATCAGCGTAAAAATGAAAATGTATGCCAAATTTGCGTATGATATTGCCGAGGGGTAGCATGTAAATCGAAAATAGCAAAGGGCCCAGGACAGAGCCTTGTGGGACACTACATTGCACTGGGAGGGTCTCAGATGTTAAATCATTATAGACCACGCAGTGTGTTCTATCAGTTAAATAGGATTTAAACCAAGCTAGTGCGAGACCCCGAATGCCAACATGATTCTCAAGCCGACCTAGAAGAATCGAGTGATCGATAGTGTCAAAGGCTGCACTGAAATCAAGCAATACTGTAAGAGCACAGAAGTTAGGTTTGAGTCAAGAGAGAGCAGTAAGTCATTTGTGACTTTGGTAACCGCTGTTTCGGTGGAGTGTAAGGCTCTAAAGCCAGATTGAAAAGATTCATTAAGATTATTGTTTGATAAATGGTCAGTAAGTTGCGTTGCGACGATCCGTTCTAACACTTTGGATAGGAACGGAAGATTGGAGATAGGTCTGTAATTTTTCAAGATTAGAGGGTCGAGGTTCGGTTTTTTAAGTAGTGGTTTAATGACGGCTGATTTAAAGGCCAGGGGCACCACGCCAGTAGACAAGGAGGTGTTGAAGATATTGAGTAGGGCAGGGCCTAGAGTTGGGAAGAGTTTTTTGATGAGAGTTGCTGGAAGAGGGTCAAACAGACAGGTTGAGGGTTTAGCCGCGCCAACCAGTTTAGAGAGGGCACTAAGTGAGACGTTTTCAAGGCAGCATAGCGTATGGCTGGAATCAAAGTCATGGGGAAGGCCCATCAGAGGTTGGGAGGGACTCTGATTGTTGAGTAAAGCAACAATTTCATCTCTAATGAGGTAAACTTTCTTGGTAAAAAATGTCATGAATTCGTTAGCCGAGAACGCATGGTTTAGGGCACTTGGTTGTTTCTGCGTAAGTTTTGCACGGACAAACATGTCCGTGTAGCAACACAAGCCAATACCTTACAGCAGGGGTTCCCAAATCTAAAAAACGTTTATGCAGTCAGGCCACTGAACTTAGAAGCAGGCCAGGCCAGTGTTTCTAGTTGCAGCAGCGCAATAGTTAGATAACCTAGGTGGGGAACAACCAGGAGATCACTGCAACTTACACAAGTTTGATCTCAAGTGACTACCTGGTAAAATAAAGGTTAAATAAAATAAAAATCTCTCTCTCTTGCTCTCACACACACACAAATGGAGCCGCATGTGATTGGTGGAGGCGGGACCCTTACAAAAAACTGTTGTTGCTAATCATTGACACATGCTAGCCTGTAATAATCCCCCCCAGAAAAATCTACTTTGCATTTGATATATTGCAAATATATGCCATCACACACACTGGCATTTAAAGGGTTAGAATTATAAAATGAATATGTGGTGTTTCTCTCTGTTACTCTGTTACTCTCTGTTTCTCTCTGTTACTCTCATTTCTCTGTTACTCTGTTACTCTCTGTTACTCTCTGTTACTCTCTGTTACTCTGTTTCTCTGTTACTCTGTTTATCTGTTTCTCTCTGTTACTCTGTTACTCTGTTTATCTGTTTCTCTCTGTTACTCTGTTACTCTGTTACTCTGTTACTCTGTTACTCTGTTACTCTGTTACTCTGTTTCTCTGTTTCTCTGTTTCTCTGTTACTCTGTTACTCTGTTTCTCTGTTACTCTGTTACTCTGTTACACTGTGTTACTCTCTGTTACTTTGTGTTACTCTCTGTTACTCTGTTACACTGTTACTATGTTACTCTCTGTTACTCTCTGTTACACTGTTACTCTCTGTTACTCTCTGTTACTCTGTGTTACTCTCTGTTACTCTCTGTTACTCTCTGTTACTCTCTGTTACTTTGTGTTACTCTCTGTTACTCTCTGTTACTCTCTGTTACTCTCTGTTACTCTGTTACTCTGTTACTCTCTGTTACTCTCTGCGTCTAGAAGCCTAACGTAGCTCTGTGTTTCTGTCTCTGTGTCTAGAAGCCTAACGTAGCTCTGTGTTTCTGTCTCTGTGTCTAGAAGCCTAACGTAGCTCTGTGTTTCTGTCTCTGTGTCTAGAAGCCTAACGTAGCTCTGTGTTTCTGTCTCTGTGTCTAGAAGCCTAACGTAGCTCTGTGTTTCTGTCTCTGTGTCTAGAAGCCTAACGTAGCTCTGTGTTTCTGTCTCTGTGTCTAGAAGCCTAACGTAGCTCTGTGTTTCTGTCTCTGTGTCTAGAAGCCTAACGTAGCTCTGTGTTTCTGTCTCTGTGTCTAGAAGCCTAACGTAGCTCTGTGTTTCTGTCTCTGTGTCTAGAAGCCTGACGTAGCTCTGTGTTTCTGTCTCTGTGTCTAGAAGCCTAACGTAGCTCTGTGTTTCTGTCTCTGTGTCTAGAAGCCTAACATAGCTCTGTGTTTCTGTGTCTAGAAGCCTAACGTAGCTCTGTGTTTCTGTCTCTGTGTCTAGAAGCCTAACGTAGCTCTGTGTTTCTGTCTCTGTGTCTAGAAGCCTAACGTAGCTCTGTGTTTCTGTCTCTGTGTCTAGAAGCCTAACGTAGCTCTGTGTTTCTGTCTCTGTGTCTAGAAGCCTAACGTAGCTCTGTGTTTCTGTCTCTGTGTCTAGAAGCCTGACGTAGCTCTGTGTTTCTGTCTCTGTGTCTAGAAGCCTAACGTAGCTCTGTGTTTCTGTCTCTGTGTCTAGAAGCCTAACATAGCTCTGTGTTTCTGTGTCTAGAAGCCTAACGTAGCTCTGTGTTTCTGTCTCTGTGTCTAGAAGCCTAACGTAGCTCTGTGTTTCTGTCTCTGTGTCTAGAAGCCTAACGTAGCTCTGTGTTTCTGTCTCTGTGTCTAGAAGCCTAACGTAGCTCTGTGTTTCTGTCTCTGTGTCTAGAAGCCTAACGTAGCTCTGTGTTTCTGTGTTTCTGTCTCGGCTCCTCGTTCAGCTTCAACTACATCCATCCGAAGGACCTGCTGACGTTCGGGAGGCGGCTGTTGGAGCTGCGTCCGCCGCAGCGCCTCACCCTGGTCCTGAGGGTGAACCACTGGCACCGCGACCCGCCCACCTGGGCCGCAGCCCTGGCCACGCTGCGGCCCACCTGCCACCTCGTCACGGATCACCTGGAGTAGTCTGCAACATGTAGAGCCACAAGCTCCTCCCCCTGAGCCCAGCCTGGAGGACCTCAACATGTAGAGCCACAAGCTCCTCCCCCTGAGCCCAGCGCCTCAACATGTAGAGCCACAAGCTCCTCCCCCTGAGTCCCCCAACACGCTGATAACCATAATCACCAGGGATGTTCAATATTGGCTTTTTTACCGATATACCGATATTGTCCAACTCTTACTTTCCGATACCGATATCAACCGGTACCGATATATGCAGGGTTTCCCCCCCTACATTTTTTAATAATTTCAGGTAATTAACATTACATATCTCTTGTTGTGGAATTAACACAACATTATGCATACTTTTGACAATAAATAAAATCAGAATTTGTTCTTACTTGCTTGCCTGGGTAAATAAAGGTTAAATAAATGTAAAAGAAAATAAAAATAAATGATATTTTTTTTACCGATAATTTTCGATATTACATTTTACTGTATGAGAATACGTTACATTAAAAAAAACACACAAAGAAAGTTGTTTGTGTGTGTGATTGACAAACCGCGACAGCTATCGAGATTACAGGCCTTTACCTGCCGGCTTCCCTGATTGGACGTGAGCCCAGGCCACGCAGAAACATCCAGAAATGCATTCCTCAGGCACTGTGACTCTCTTGCATCATCCTACTGGTCTGTGACGACCTTTCGACCTTTAGGCCTGTTTTGTATCAGTATTGAGAAGAAGCAACACAAGCAGTCATTTTCTGATAAACCACTTAGGGTTAAACCACTGTGCCAGATCTATAGAAGCAGAGATAGATCTAAACCACTGTGCCAGATCTATAGAAGGAGAGATGGATCTAAACCACTGTGCCAGATCTATAGAAGCAGAGATAGATCTAAACCACTGTGCCAGATCTATAGAAGGAGAGATGGATCTAAACCACTGTGCCAGATCTATAGAAGCAGAGATAGATCTAAACCACTGTGCCAGATCTATAGAAGGAGAGATGGATCTAAACCACTGTACCAGATCTATAGAAGGAGAGATGGATCCAAACCACTGTACCAGATCTATAGAAGGAGAGATGGATCCAAACCACTGTACCAGATCTGTAGTAATAGTACTACTACTACTATTATTACTACTATTACTACTGCTACTATTACTACTACTATTACTGCTACTATTACTATTACTACTATTACTACTGCTATGACTACTATTAATAATAATAAATAATAATACTACTGCTGCTGCTGCTACTACTGCTACTATTACTACTACTACTACTACTACTACTACTACTACTATTAATACTATTATTACTACTACTGCTGCTGCTGCTGCTACTACTACTACTGTAACTGAGGGGTACAATTCCCTGACTGTATTACTAGATATGATACTTACTACCACTACCTTTGTACTTAATATTCGGCCACCCAGTACTCGGCATAAATATATTATGATGAACACTGTCACGTAGATGAAACGGATCCAACACAAATGTACGAATTAGAAATAGGTCTTTATTTCTACACAGCGATGGTGTGTAGAGCAAGCACTTAATCAAATCAATCACATTTATGAATGGGAATTAGTATGCACTTTTATGGCAAGAGTATTCGTCGGTATATCAATAGAGAATGTCCAATCTCTGAAGGCGCAGGTGGTACATATACGACCTGGAATAGTTTAAGGAATAACAGCAATGATACTTCAATGATTATAGACTGGATACACTAGGGGGGGTTAATCCGGTCGCTTGTAAGCCGACAGGAGTAGGAAGGGGGGGGGGGTAGAATCCGGCTGCCTCATCCGGCCAAGGGTATCCCAGGTGAACCCACTGTAGTGCCGTTCAATGCGCCGGCGATCCTTGGACCGCAGATGAAAGCAGATGGACTCTTTGTGGGCCGGCGTCCTCCGGTCCACGGAGGACAGACGTGAAGCGACCTCGTCTTGCAGAGCGTCTCCTCACCTTGCGTCCTCTCCAGGGGGGGGGGTTCCAACACACGGCAGTGTCGGGGGTCTTTATCCATGGAATAATCAACGTATACAAAGCATAATCCGTGCCTGGGAAGGCGGGCTGTCGTCGGTAGAATAATCCGGTATGCAGGTCCACTCGCTCGTCGGCTCTGGGGCTCCTCGGGTGCAATCTCACATGGGGTCAATCATCCTGGATAAGCAGCCAGTTCTCTGCCCGAAACGATGGGGTACTGACTACGGTAGTATTCTCACCGCACGAAGCACTATATATTAACAGACTATTATTAGCTTAATAGACTACGTCCAACTCGACGATATAGTGCCAAATATGACTATTCAAATATTAATATACACGATGTCTCAATACCGATGGTAGGCCGAACTTGGCCTTACTCCCACACGTGGCGTCGCGGGGAGGCTTTACGTCTGTCACTCTATTGGAGGGTAAGAAACTGGACTGAAAAGGAAGTCCTACTTTAGTAGCGCAGTATATATACGCACTATGAACAAATAGTCCCATTAGTGGTGCGGTAGCCAGATTCCTACGCGGAACTAGGACTTGTTCGTACATGTTGAGCGGTACGTTTGAACTGGGTCTGGGGGGTATGGCAGCCTGGCACCAAGGTCTCGACCAATAGTAGAATGGAGACTATTATGGGATGTTCAGTAGGCTAGAATGGATATTCAATGCATATTGTACAAGGAATATACAAGGGATATCAGGGAATATTAGAGAATATACAAATATAATTAAATATATATATATAATAAATATATATATTCGGTTTAATCTGGCCCTTCACAACAGCCACCCCCTGATTGGTCCCAGACCTAATCAGTTAAGCAGAGACAGATTAATCGCGTTGTCTATTTACACATAAGGGTTTTGCTGTAGGGGTCAGTCAACTTCACAAAGTCATAGGGTTATAGGGTCATGGTCATCATCGATTGTGTCTGGGAGTCGGGGCAGTTCTATGAGCCTCGCCACGGGACGGGTGTAAGTGCGACCCTGGACAAGCACTTCAGCTGCTCGGACCTTGCCGTCGGCACCGGTGATCACTTTGCTTACGCGGCCGGCCGGCCACATAGCTCTGGGCAGTGATTGATCAATAATCATGACGACTGTTCCTTCTGTCAAATTGTCTCTCTCCTTTACCCACTTCTGGCGGGTCTGTAGAGACGGTAGGTAGTGCAGTAGGAAACTGCTCCAAAACTTGTCGGCTAATACTTGGCTGTACCTCCACATTCGTCGGCCGTTCGCTTCTTCAGGCCGGTACATTGTCTGGGGTAATGCGGGATCTAGCCGCCCCATCAGGAGTGTGTTGGGGTCTGCGGAGATAACAGTGCTCAATCCACAGAACACAGGCTTCTTATTCTCAGCCTCCTCCTGACTGGCTTCCCTCGGGATAGGCGTGGGCCACTCTCCTTCCGGGAGCTTTAGGAATGCTGGGCCGTCACTGTAGACATTGCGACGGGTGAGGTCATCTAGGGGCATTCCCCGGGTGATGACGTCAGCTGGGTTCTGTTTTGTATCAACGTAGCGCCACTCTGTTTCTCCGGTTAACTCTTCGGTTAAGTCTTGAATCTCGGTGACTCTGACTCCCACGAAGACTTTGTACTTGCATGAGTCCGATTGGATCCAGGCGAGTACTGTCGTGGAATCTGACCACAGGATTGTTCTAGACACCGGTATGGTGAGCTCACGTTGGATGAGCGTGGCTAGGTGCGCTCCGGCTAGGGCTGCGCAGAGCTCTAGACGTGGGATAGATTGTTGCTTGCGTGGGGCTATTCTCGAGCGGGCGAGGACAAATGCTGTGTAGATCTCTCCCCCCTTTTCTTGGGCCCGCAAGTAGGCTACTGATCCGTATGCGACCTCTGAGGCGTCACTGAAGACGTGTAAGTCCATTTTACATGTCTCTGGCCTCACCGTGGGTGGGAAGTAGCTTCGGCGCATATTAACGCCTGGGAGTGAGTGGAGCTCCATCTCCCACTCTCTCCAGGTGGATGCAAGGTGTGCGGGAATGGGGTCGTCCCAGCCCTGGTCCTTGTCCCACAATGCTCGTACAATCATTTTTGCCCTGGTGGTGTACGGTAGAATACATCCTAGCGGGTCATATTGTCGGGCGAGTGTTGTGTACACACTCTGTCTGGTGGTCGGCGCCGCCGCCGGCCTTCCCTGCTCCGTAGTCAGGGGCTTGTGTCTGTAGTGAAGCTAATCTGTTTTGAATCGCCACACCAATCCCAGGGTCATCTCCTGGGCTTCTCCCGGGATTGTAGCCATCCAGGTCTCGCTGCTGGCTGCCTTGTCCTCGGAGGAGAGGCTGCGCAGTACTTGCGGATCGCTGCTGGCCCACTGCCTGAGATCAAAGCCGCCTTTGATCAATGAGGCGCGGAGTTTAATCAGGAGAGCCTCGGCTTCTTCCTGGGTTGAAAGGCTTTGTAGACAGTTGTCTACGTAGAAGCTGTTCTTTACGCTGTGTCGGACCTCTTCGTCCGCTGCTGGGTCCTCTGCTACATGTTTCTGTAGTGCAAATGTAGCACAGCAGGGGCTGCACGTCGTTCCGAAGGGGAGGACTTCCCATTGGTAGATGGCTGGGTGCTCATCTCCTGGCTTCTCTCTCCATAGGAACCGTAACAGGGGCTTGTCCTCCTCTACTAATCTCACCTGCAGGAACATTCCTTTAATGTCCCCGCTGATGGCCACCTTTTCCTGGCGGAAGCGGAGTAGAACGCCGAGTAGGGAGGGGCCGAGTGTGGGACCGGGCAGTAACTCTTTATTCAGATTTTGGGATCCGATCTGGTAGCTGCAGTTAAATACTATGCGGTCTTTACCGTTGTGATGGACCTTGTGGTGAGGCACGTACCACGATTCAGTGGTCTGGTCAGCCTCTTTTATGTCCATCTTTGTGACGTGTCCCGCTGTGATGAGCTTCTCAATCTCAGCGCGGTATACACTCTCTTGGGCGGGGTTCTTGGCTAAGCGCCGCTCCGTGTTCAGCAGGTACCGTTCTGTGGCGTCTGTCTTGGCGTGGAAAGTAGGCATTCCTTCTCGCCGCAGGAGTGGCGTGGCGTATCTCAACACGCCGTTGACCGGGACTCTCTTGGTCCCTGTCTCGAGGAGGTGAATGGCGTAAATGTCATCTTTAGAGCGAATGTCTTTCTTTCCGTTCTTAAAGGGCATTTGTTCCAAGGTCCATAACCGCTCTACGTGTTGCAGGAGTGCGGTTTCTCCCTCTGTGACTCGGGAGTGGAGACATCTAGTGGCTGTACTTCGGTTGAGAGATTTGGCGAGCGGGCCTTGGAGAGTCCATCCCAAACGGGTCTCGACTGCTGCAGGACAGCCTCGGGGTCCGGTATGAACCCGGTCTATCGGGACAATGAGGTCTGCATGGTCGGAGCCTATCAACAGGGTCGGCATAGCATTGTCTATGAGCGGGATCGGTAACTTGCGCAGATGTGCATATTTCTCCATCAGCTTGGCGACGGGGTATGTGTACCGCGACAGTCCTATTTCTTGGCTGGTGAAAGCGTCTGTAATCTGGTACCGTCGCTCGGGCTGGCCGCTTGCTGCGATAGAGAATGAGACATTCTCGCCCTTTATCGTCTTCAAATCTCGTCTTATTGTCCGAATTGTCATTTGGGTTTCGCTTCCCCGCAGCCCTAGCTGGGCCGCAGCGGAGGCGAGCAGAAGGGTCTTCTCTGACCCGTCATCGAGGACGGCGTAAGTGTCCAGGACTTTATTCTGGTAGCTTAGTGTCACACGCACTACTTTTAGGAGTACTCGGGCTCCACTGCTGCTGGCGGGATCGATGTACATGACGCTCGCTTTGCTGCTGGATGGTGCGGGTGAAGGGCGCCGTCTGTTACTGTCGTGAAGTATGTCCAGATGGGCTCCATCGCACTTGGTGCACCTTTTCTTTAAGCGGCATTCGGCTGCCATGTGTGAGCGCGCACAGCGAAAACAGCGCTTGTTGGACTTTATCCATTGACTTGCTTCCTCCGCGTTCAGCTTGGGGAAGGAGTCACATTGCGCTAGCCAGTGTTCTTTCTCACAGTAGGGGCACACTATCTTCCACTTCTCCGTTCTGGAGGGGGTACTGTGGCTCCTGCTGCTCGGTACTGACTCCGATTGGGGCATCACAGTCACCGATCTTCTTCCATCATTTAGTCGTCTGGTTCCTTCTCTGGAGCCAGGGGTGCTCCGTCCGAATGTATCTAGCCGTAGGCTGCTGACTTCTCTCGCCAGGAAGTCTGCTAGATCGAGGAGGTTCGGTTCGGGGCCATTCGGGTCTCGGTGGTCTCTCTGCCGCCTAAAACGCTCCTGTCGAGCGGGCGGCAGCTTCTCCAAGATCCTTTCCACATTTGAGTTGGCGTAAAGTTCATGCCTCCCCTTCTCTCTCTGCGCTCCCAACATCCCTACCAGGGACTGCACTCTGATGGACAGGTCGTCCAGTGCTCGATTGTCTATTGCTGGGGGTAAGCGGTCGATGTGTCGGATCTCCTGGATCACGTAATCCCATATGCGCCCATACCTCTGGTCCAATGCTACCAGCGCTGCTGTGTATGGGGTGGTGGAAGTCGCGTAGGCGAGCGCTATATTATGTGCGCGGGGTACCTTTAAGTGCTTCAGTAGGATGGCGTATTTATGGCGTTCATCCAATACATCCACCAACATGGTCTCCAGACACATGCGGAGTTCTGTATACTGGGCCCGGTTCTCTTGGGTGAAGTCGGGTACCATAGGCGTGCCAATGTATGACGCTGACTGTGGATACATCGGCGAGCGTTGGGGGAGAGGCCTCCTAGGCGAGTCTCCTCCCGCTCCTTGGTATGGGCTGGTACCGGCAGTGTACCATGGCCCGCTTGTCCAGGTGCTGTTCCTCGGTGCGGGTCGTGCGTCGTGCTCACCCGTGTATAGAGTCGGGGGTCTGTAGCGCAGCTCCGCGGGAGTATAGCCTGGGCTGTACCGGACCTCCTGGTCCGGTAGAGTACTGTGCTGTCGTCGGGCGTGGTTCTCCTCCTCTTCCTCTTCGTCTTCAGTTAGGTCATCCAGTGCTTGTAGTCTCTGGTTTAGCCTCTCCACAGGATATGCTGCTCCTTCCCGGTTGCTAGGTCTCGCTTGGACCGGTGGGGGGAGGTGGTCTGTGGGGGGTATAGACCTCGTCTGTTGGTCAAGTTCAGGGTTGTTTACTCGGCTAGGGGATGCCGCCCTGGAGGTGTGTCTAGACGAGTTCCTGGAGCCTCTGGCGGAGGGAGAGGGTGTTGTCCGTCTGATCAGCTGTTCTATTAGTTGCGCTTGCTGTCTGTCGCGCTCTGCGTCCCGTAGAGCACCAGCAGCTGCTCGCTGGCTGTCTGCTCGGTCTCGGGCCACATTCTCTTCCCTCTGAATGCGTCTTATTTCTAGACGTATATGCTCTTCTTCGCTCCGCTGCTGGATCTGCAGTCGGTCGCGTTCAGCAGCGGCGTTCAGGCTGATGAGGAAGGCCTGCTGTAGGGTCCTCTCTGCCTCGCTGGGAGAAGGCGGTTGTATAGGGGAGCCTTCCCTCGGGGTACTCCTTGCGGAGCCTTGGAGCTCTATCTCCACGGTGCTCTCCCCGTCTTCTTCCGTGCCGAGTTCTGTCTCGGTAGCGTTGTATTCCTCCCGGGACTCGTCGGGGACTACTTCTTCAGTACTGGCGGGGTGTGAAGTCATGTCTGGTTCCCACTGGTCCCCACCGTGAACTTGGTCAGTTACATTAGAACCCGTAGGGGCCTCTATGGTCGGGGTAGTCTGGGCGTTGGGGTTAGACATACTTTTACTTTCTAGTTTTACCGCGTTTACTGTTAGTAGAAGACTAGGTTGTTGACTGACAGCGTAAGCCTCTAAGTACTGAGGGAGCCGTCGTTCGCGCTGCGGGCGTTGGTTAGGAGGATCGTTTCGTGGAGTGTTCATCATAGGCCATTTCAATATTAATAACACTATATTAATATTACACTAATTACCATCCGGCTCGAAGGACCAATTGTAACTGAGGGGTACAATTCCCTGACTGTATTACTAGATATGATACTTACTACCACTACCTTTGTACTTAATATTCGGCCACCCAGTACTCGGCATAAATATATTATGATGAACACTGTCACGTAGATGAAACGGATCCAACACAAATGTACGAATTAGAAATAGGTCTTTATTTCTACACAGCGATGGTGTGTAGAGCAAGCACTTAATCAAATCAATCACATTTATGAATGGGAATTAGTATGCACTTTTATGGCAAGAGTATTTGTCGGTATATCAATAGAGAATGTCCAATCTCTGAAGGCGCAGGTGGTACATATACGACCTGGAATAGTTTAAGGAATAACAGCAATGATACTTCAATGATTATAGACTGGATACACTAGGGGGGGTTAATCCGGTCGCTTGTAAGCCGACAGGAGTAGGAAGGGGGGGGGGTAGAATCCGGCTGCCTCATCCGGCCAAGGGTATCCCAGGTGAACCCACTGTAGTGCCGTTCAATGCGCCGGCGATCCTTGGACCGCAGATGAAAGCAGATGGACTCTTTGTGGGCCGGCGTCCTCCGGTCCACGGAGGAGAGACGTGAAGCGACCTCGTCTTGCAGAGCGTCTCCTCACCTTGCGTCCTCTCCAGGGGGGGGGGTTCCAACACACGGCAGTGTCGGGGGTCTTTATCCATGGAATAATCAACGTATACAAAGCATAATCCGTGCCTGGGAAGGCGGGCTGTCGTCGGTAGAATAATCCGGTATGCAGGTCCACTCGCTCGTCGGCTCTGGGGCTCCTCGGGTGCAATCTCACATGGGGTCAATCATCCTGGATAAGCAGCCAGTTCTCTGCCCGAAACGATGGGGTACTGACTACGGTAGTATTCTCACCGCACGAAGCACTATATATTAACAGACTATTATTAGCTTAATAGACTACGTCCAACTCGACGATATAGTGCCAAATATGACTATTCAAATATTAATATACACGATGTCTCAATACCGATGGTAGGCCGAACTTGGCCTTACTCCCACACGTGGCGTCGCGGGGAGGCTTTACGTCTGTCACTCTATTGGAGGGTAAGAAACTGGACTGAAAAGGAAGTCCTACTTTAGTAGCGCAGTATATATACGCACTATGAACAAATAGTCCCATTAGTGGTGCGGTAGCCAGATTCCTACGCGGAACTAGGACTTGTT
The DNA here is from genome assembly GCF_963971535.1 of Notolepis coatsorum. Classification (NCBI taxonomy): domain Eukaryota; kingdom Metazoa; phylum Chordata; class Actinopteri; order Aulopiformes; family Paralepididae; genus Notolepis; species Notolepis coatsorum. The sequence goes on along the minus strand of NC_140175.1, from coordinate 2,587,680 downwards.
CGTACATGTTGAGCGGTACGTTTGAACTGGGTCTGAGGGGTATGGCAGCCTGGCACCAAGGTCTCGACCAATAGTAGAATGGAGACTATTATGGGATGTTCAGTAGGCTAGAATGGATATTCAATGCATATTGTACAAGGAATATACAAGGGATATCAGGGAATATTAGAGAATATACAAATACAATTAAATATATATATATAATAAATATATATATTCGGTTTAATCTGGCCCTTCACAACAACTACTATTACTACTACTACTATTACTACTACTACATTTTACATTTACATTTAGTCATTTAGCTGACGCTTTTATCCAAAGCGACTTACAAGTTCTGTACGACAAGTCATCAGGAAGGGCACAACTCTTATCAGCTGAGTAACAATGTTCATCAAAGTGTTGCGTGCTACAGTGTAGGTTAGTTTATTAGGACAAGTGCATGACAGTAAGGTTTTTTTTATTATTTTTTTATTTCAGATAATGGTTGAAGAAGTGCGTCTTTAGTCGACGGCGAAAGATTGGACGGGTTTCGGCTGTCCTAACTGGGGTGGGAAGTTCATTCCACCATTGTGCTTTTATTTCCTCTAGGCTTGACTACTGCAACTCACTTTTCACCTGTCTCACCAAATCATCCACAGATAAATTACAAATGGTCCAAAATGCTGCAGCCAGGCTACTCACAAGGTCAAAAAAATCATGTCACATCACTCCCATTCTGGTATCCCTGCACTGGCTCCCGGTACACTATAGAATTCACTTCAAAGTCCTCACTTTCACTTTCAGAGCACTTCACGGTCAGGCCCCCATCTACATCACTGAACTCATCCATCCCTACACCAACACCCGCTCACTCAGATCTGCCGATCAGCACCTCCTGGTGGTCCCCAGGTCCAGGCTGAAAACAAGGGGTGATCGAGCCTTCCAGGTGACGGCACCAAGGCTCTGGAACGCTCTCCCCCTGGACCTGCGAACTGCCCCCTCTGAAAACTCTTTTAAAAAAACAATTAAAAACACATTTGTTCAGACAGGCTTTTGGTCATGCATAGGCACTTTTTTTCTTGTCCTGACTGTTCTATAGTTTTTGTTTTAATTAGTGACTCATGATTTTATCCAAATTATTTTATTCTACTTTTTATATCTGGTTTCACTGTTTTTAACTGCTGTTTGTTGTTGTTGTCATTTATTTCTGATTTTGTTTTTATTGTGTTTTTATATTAAGCTGTAGTGTAAAGCACCCTGTGCATTCGTGCTGTGAAGGGTGCTATATAAATAAAGGTCATTCATTCATTGTGGGGCAAGGACTGAGAATAGGCGGCTTCTCTTTGATGACCCTCCGGGAGCTTGGATAGGAGTGGGTCTGAGGCGGCCAGAAGATGCAGAGCGTAGGGGTCTTGAGGGTGTGTAGTTAGAGACCATTGACCGGAGGTAGGCGGGAGCGGTTCCCTTTGCCGCACGGTATGCCAGGTCAAGGGCCTTGAAGCGGATTCGTGCAGCAATGGGGAGCCAGTGCAGGTCCCTAAGAAGTGGGGTGACATGGGTCGACTTCGGTAGGTTTGAGATCAGGCGGGCCGCTGCGTTTTGAATGAGTTGAAGAGGCTTGGTGGCAGTGGCCAGAAGGCCAGCGAGCAGTGCGTTGCAGTAGTCGAGGCGGGAGATGACTGTTGATTGGACGAGGAGTTGGGTGGCCTCTTTTGTCAGGAAGGGGCGGATCCTTCTGACGTTGCTCAGGAGGAATCTGCAGGTTCTGGTTGTCGCTGCGATGTGAGCAGAGAAGTTCAACTGGTCGTCGAGGACAACACCAAGGTTCTTGGCGGTCGGGGACGCGGTCACAGCTGCATTCTCGACTGTGATGGAAAGGTCGGCCAGGGGGGAGGATTTGGCCGGCAGGTGGAGCAATTCTGTTTAGCTTAGGTTCAGTTTGAGGTGGTTGGTCGTCATCCAGGCGGAGATCCGCTCAGAGACGTGGATATATGAGGGAGGGAAGGAGAGGAAGAGTTGAGTATCATCGGCATAACAATGATATGAGAAGCCATGAGACATGATAATGTTACCCAGTGATTTAGTGTAGAGGGAGAAGAGAAGGGGTCCTAGGACCGAGCCCTGGGGGACACCCGTCCGCAGGGGGCGGGTGGCCGACAGGGTCCCTCTCCATGACAGTACTACTACTACCGCTACTACAGCTACTAGTACTGCTACTAAATGGCTGCTTTTTTATATAACACTTTTATCCTTTTTACAATTTGTTACTCACATTTTACCACTCACTCACACACTCACACACTGACGGCGGAGGCGACCATGCAAGGTGCCAACCTGCTCATCGGGAGCAGTTAGGGGTTAAGTGTCTTGCTCAAGGACACATCGACACACGCTGACCGGGAGGAGCGGGAATTGAACCGGGAACCTCCGGATTGCCAGACGACTGCTCTACCTCCTGAGCCACTGTCGCCGCCTAATACTACTAATACTACTACTACTACTACTACTACTACTACTACTACTACTACTACTACTACTACTACTACTATTACTACTACTACTACTAATACTACTATTACTACTACTACTAATACTACTATTACTACTACTACTACTACTACTACTACTACTACTACTACTACTAATACTACTACTACTACTAATACTACTATTACTACTATTACTACTACTATTACTACTACTACTATTACTACTACTACTACTATTACTACTACTACTACTACTACTACTACTACTGCTACTACTACTACTATTGCTACTACTACTACTACTACTACTACTACTACTACTACTACTACTACTACTATTGCTACTACTACTACTACTACTACTACTACTACTACTACTACTACTACTATTGCTACTACTACTGTAACTGAGGGGTTACAAAACCCTGACTGTATTAAAGATTGTGATAGATTAAAACACTGCTAGTTATGTACTTTAATTACTGGCCAGACAGTACATCAAATATAGATGGTGAACACCCACAAGAACACGGCATTGACACAGAAATACTATTGGAGGGTAATTTATTATTATTAGGCAACGTTAGGTTACAGAATGAGAATTAGGGCTTGTATGGCGAAGAATATACGTAAAGTCAGTCAAGAGCATAAGTCACTAAGAATAGCAGGAATCCTACGATGGGTCTAAGCTGACGCCACCTGTTGTATAGTAGCAATTATATAGGGCAACACCGGTACCAACTGGAGACAATGGGTTCCCTCCGGGGTGTAAGGCCTGGAGGGTAGAGGAATGTTCGGGTACTCCGTCTGAGTCAACGAGGAATAAAGAGACTCCAGGTACAGGAGTCGGTGCTTGTACTCCCTTGATCAGCAGACAAAAGCAATAGTTGTAATCCAAGATGCTCGACAGCATTGACGACAGCTAGCCAGCCCCGTCCACGAGGCAGGCCCGAGTGGTAATCCTCACGAGGTTAAATCCCAAACGATAGTGGAAATCAACGGTGCTCTTCTCCGGTAGTCACGTCCCAAATCAATATACAGTAATCCAACCAGGAATGGTTCTGCAATCGCCGGCGCCGATTCTCCTGTATACATGTCCAACGGTTCTCGCCTAGGACTCCTCGGGTGTGGGCGACGTATTTAGGCCACACAGCCTGGATAAGTGTACTAGATAAAGACACGACGAACCGATGGGTAATGCTACACACGGAAGAACTGTGGCCGCACGATATACAATAAATGATCGACTATTGACTTCACATTAGATTAAGTCGAACTCAACGTTACTTCATTAAACTCTGACACTTTAACATTCTATTCGCACGCGGTTCTCAATGCTCTATTTAGACGCAAGGTTGCTCACTTCACTGCACATTGACTCGTGGTGAAGGTGGGTAAGGTTTAGGTAAGGGTACTGCTGTTTTACACCTGCGCCGTATTTATACTTAAGTGAATATCTAGTCCCAACCTCAGTCCTTGTCTCGTATTACTATGCAGACTCTGGGCATGTTCTGACATGCCTGCAGTTGTCTTTGAACTTGCCGTTGGGGGCTTGCGCGTTGGCGCCTGGGGGCGCTGTCCAATAGGAGAGCGAATATTACTCTGGTCTGTACGCAGGTAAAGGGATATTCCGTGTATATATATAAATAATATACAAAGTATATCCAACGATACATATATATATTCAGTTCAATCTGGCCCTTCACAACAGCCGCCTCCTAATTAGTCCGCACCTAATTAGTTAAAAGGAAGACAGATTAATAGTCCAGTCAACTGCTCAATGTCTGTTGTGGGGGGTAGGGCAATCTACAAAGTCAGTGGGTCATGATCGTCATCAGGGGAGTCAGGGAGCCTCGGCAATTCTATCAGCCTCGCCACGGGTCGGGTGTGGCGGTGAGGCAGGTCGGCCATCCTAGGTATACTGGGCTGTGCTCGCCACTGGCGACAGTCTGGTCGAGTCCGCTGGAAGCGACGTACTGCTTCTCTTCCGTTCAGTATCCAATAGCGACGTCGGATCTCAGCGAAGACTCTCTCTGCCCCAGCGTGGTGCACATCCTCGTCGTATTTCTTTATGATGAGCTCAGTGACCTTGTGTCGGCTGTTGAGGACTATAGGAAACTTGACGTCATCCGTTAAGTCCGGGGCCCGTCTCAGACGACCACCCACCCTGATGAGGCCATGGGTGTCGCGCTCGGGGGCCAAGTGGAGCAGTCTGCTGTCTGACGGGACTGGCTTTGTTCCCTGCAGGCAGTCTAGCTCATCGGGGAACGAGTCTCTTTGGGCTCGCTGTAGCAGAAGGAGTTCTGCCTCTTCGTAGTTAGCTGCGTTAATGTCGGTAGTGGGGGGAACCTCAGGGTGGTGCCACAGGAATGTCTTTAGCTGCGCACTCTCAAAGGTGAGGCAGTCGTCTATGTTAGGGTCAGTGGGGACTGGGGTGTGCATCAACCCACAGAACATAGATTTCTTGATCTCTGCCTCCTCTTGACTAGCCTCCCGAGGGGTGGTGTTAGGCCACTCTTCTTCCGGGAGCTTGAGGAACTCAGGACCATCACTGTAGATATTGTGACGTGTGAGGTCATCTAGGGACATCCCCGTGTGATGACATCTGCTGGGTTCTGTTTCGTGTCCACGTACCCCCAGCACGCTGATCCCACTAGGTCTTGGATCTCTGTGATTCTGACTCCCACGAAGACCTTGTATCTACAAGAATCGGACTGGATCCATGTGAGTACGGTCATGGAGTCTGACCACAAGATTGTTCTTTGCACCGGGATGGTGAGTTCACGTTGGATTAACGTGGCGAGTTGCGCGCCTACCAGAGCTGCGCAGAGCTCTAGACGCGGGATCGATTGTTGCTTGCGGGCGGCTATCCTTGAGCGAGCCAGGATGAAGGCTGTGTGTATTTCTCCTCCCTCCTCTCGGGCCCGCAAGTAAGCCACCGAGCCGTAGGCCACTTCTGAGGCGTCGCTGAAGACGTGCAGGTCCATCTGGCACGTCTCCAGCCGCACTGTGGGTGGGAAGTAGCTTCGGCGTATGTTCACATTTTGGAGCGAGTTGAGTTCTCTCTCCCACTCTCTCCAGGTGGAAGCGAGGTGGTCGGGTATGGGGTCGTCCCAGCCCTGTTCCTTGTCCCACAGCTCTCGTACAATCATTTTTGCCCGGGTGGTGTAAGGTAGGATACACCCCAGCGGGTCGTATTGCCTTGCGAGTGTTCTGTATACGCTCCGTCTGGTGGTCGGTAGAGGGGTCGACCTTCCCTGCTCCGTGGTCAGGGGTGTGTATTTGTAATGTAGCGAGTCTGTTTTGAAGCGCCAGACTAGGCCTAATGTCATTTCTTGTGCTTCACCTGGGATGGTCGCCATCCAGGTCTCGCTGCTTGCTGCCTTTGTCTCTGGGGAGAGGCTGCGAAGTACTTGAGGGTCACTGCTGGCCCACTGCCGGAGATCAAAGCCGCCTTTGATCAGTGAGGCGCGGAGCTTGAGTAGGAGGGCTTCGGCTTTTTCTGGCGTCGAGACGCTTTGCAGACAGTTGTCCATGTAGAAACTCCTCTCTACACTTTGTCTGACCTCCTCGTCAGCTTCAGGGTCTTCTGTCACATGTTTTTGCAGTGCGAACGTAGCACAGCATGGGCTGCATGTGGTTCCGAAGGGGAGGACCTCCCATTGGTAGATGGATGGTTGCTCATCTTTGATCCTCTCTCTCCATAGGAACCGCAGCAAGGGCTTGTCCTCCTCTACTAGTCGCACCTGCAGGAACATCTCTTTGATGTCGCCGCTGATGGCCACCTTGTCTTGGCGGAAACGTAGTAGTACGCCGAGGAGAGAGGGGCCGAGTGTTGGGCCGGGCAAGAGTTCTTTATTCAGATTCTGTAGTCCGATCTGGTAGCTGTAGTTGAATACAATGCGATCCTTGCCGTTGTGGTGGACCTTGTGGTGGGGCACGTACCAAGATTCGATCGTCTGGTCGGCCTCTTGAATGTCAATTTTCTTTATGTGTCCCGCTGTGATCAGCTTGTCGATCTCAGCGCGGTACACAGTGGCTTGAGTGGGGTCTTTGGCTAGACGCCGCTTGGTGTTCAGTCGATATTGCTCTGTCGCTTCTTTTGAGGCGTGGAGGGTGGGCATACCCTCTCGCCTCAAGAGTGGAGTTGCGTATCTCATCACTCCATTGACCTCGACTCTCTTTGTCCTCTGCTCGAGGAGGGTTATGGCATAAGTGTCTTCCTTTGAGCGAACGAGTTTCTTTTCATTCTTAAAGGGCATCGCGTCTAATGTCCATAGCCTCTCGACGTGCTGTAAGAGGGTGGTGTCTTCTTCGTTTATCCTTGAGTGGAGGCAGCGAGTGGCTGTCGGTCGGTTGGAAGACCTGGAGAGGGGGCCTTGTAGTGTCCAACCCAGGCGTGTCTCGACCGCTGCTGGACAGCCTCTGGGCCCGATGTGGACCCGGTCCGTTGGGACGATGAGGTGTGCGTGGTCGGATCCTATGAGCAGGGTCGGGGTGGCGTCGTCGATGAGCGGTATAGGTAGTTGACGTAGGTGCATGTATTTTTCCATCAGCTTTGGGATGGGGTAGGTGTACTGTGACAGGCCTATGTCGTGGCTGGTGAAGGCGTTAGTAATGCTATACTGCTTCTCGGGCTGCCCGACCGCTGCTATCGTGAAGGAGACATTCTCACCCTTTATGGTCTTCAGGTCTCTTCTAATGGTACGGATTGTCATTGTTTCTTCGCTCCCCCGCAGACCCAGCCGGGCTGCGGCGGATGCGAGGAGGAGAGTCTTTTCTGACCCATCGTCTAGGACGGCGTAAGTGTCCATGACCTTGTCCTCGTAGCTTAATATCACTCGGACCACCTTCAAGAGCACTCGGGAGCTCCCGCTCTTCGCAGGGTCTATGTACATGACGTTCACTCTCGAGCTGCTTGGGGGTACGGGTTTCTTCTTGTTGCTGTCGTGTAGGACCTCCAAGTGGGCGCCGTCGCACTTGCTGCATTTCTTCTTTAAACGGCACTCAGCTGCCATATGGCTGCGCGCGCAGCGGAAGCAGCGGCGGTTGGCTTTGATCCACTGACTCACCTCGTCAGCGGTCAGCTTCTTGAAAGTGTCACATTGAGACAGCCAATGTTCCTTTTCACAGTGCTGGCATACAATCTTCCACTTCTCCTTGGTCGGGGGGGTGCTGTGGTTCTTGTGCTGCGGCACTGACTCGGCCTGGTGCATAACGGTCACTGACCGGCGGTTATCGTTGGACCTCCGAGGTCCATCTCTTGGGCTAGATCCACTCCACACGAATGTGTCCAGTCGTAGGCTGCTAACTTCCCTTGCGAGGAAAGCGGCCAGGTCTAGGAGGGATGGCTCGAGGCCGTCGGGATCACGGTGGTCTCTCTGCCGCCGAAAACGCTCTTGGCGGGCTGGAGGGAGCTTCTCCAGTATTCGCTCCACATTAGAATTTGCATACAGTTCATATCTCCCCTTCTCCTTTTGGGACCCCAGCATCCCTACTAGGGATTGTACCTTGATAGAGAGGTCATCCAGTGCTCTATTGTCTTTGGCTGGGGGGAGGCGGTCGATATCCCGTATTTCTTGGATCACGTAATCCCATATGCGTCCATAACGCTGGTCGAGGGCCACTAGAGCCGTGGAGTATGGGGTGCATGAGTTGGAATATGCCAGCGCTATGTTATGCGCTCTGGGCACCTTGAGATGCTTGAGGAGGATGGCATATTTGTACGACTCGTCGGGGACGTCGGACATCATAGTCTCCAAACACATGCGTAATTCCGTGTACTGTGCTCTGTCCTCGCGCGTAAAGTCTGGGAACGTCGGTGTGCCAAGGTACGATGCCATGGATGGCTGGCACATTGGTGAGCGTAGGGGAAGAGGCCTCCTGGGCGAGTCTCCCCGTACGTGTGGTCGTGGGTTAGTACTTGGTGGGTACCAGAGGCCGGGTCCCCAGGTGCTGTTCCTCGGTGCTGACTGTACGTCAAACTCACCCGTGAGTTGAGTCGGGGGTTTGTAGTGCAGTGACTCGGGCTGAAGTCGGGGCTGTACTGGGCCTCCTGGTCCAGAGTACGTTGCTGCTGGTGGGCTTGACATTCCTCCTCTTCCTCTTCCTCTTCTAGGTCCTGGAGTCTTCTAGTCAGTCTCTCGGCGACGTAGGCCGGTTCTTCCCGTTGGCTGGGTCTCGTATGGACCGGTCGGGGAGGGGGGTCGGAGACGTAGACAGGTTCCTCCTGTTGGCCGGGTCCCGGGTCGCTTTGTCGGGTAGGGGAAGGTGCCCTAGACCCTTGTCGTGATGATCTCCGGGAGCTCCGTGCGGAGAGAGGGGGTGTCGCCCTGGCAATCAATTGTTCTATCATCTGCGCCTGCAGCCGGTCGCGCTCTGCTTCGCGCTGGGCATTGGCGGCGTCGCGCTGTGCATTGGCGCGGTCTCGTTCGATGTTCTCTTCCGTCTGAAGGCGCCTCTCCTCCAGTCTTATGCGGTCGTCCTCACTCCTTTGCTGCGTCTGGAAGCGCTCTCGTTCAGTTGCAGAGTGTTCGCGCTCACTAAGGGCTTGCGCTTGGAGTTGCGCGTGAAGGCGCTCTCGTTCCGCTGCAGAGTGTTTGCGCTCGCTTAATTGTTGCGCCCCACAAGAACACGGCATTGACACAGAAATACTATTGGAGGGTAATTTATTATTATTAGGCAACGTTAGGTTACAGAATGAGAATTAGGGTCGCGCTTGTATGGCGAAGAATATACGTAAAGTCAGTCAAGAGCATAAGTCACTAAGAATAGCAGGAATCCTACGATGGGTCTAAGCTGACGCCACCTGTTGTATAGTAGCAATTATATAGGGCAACACCGGTACCAACTGGAGACAATGGGTTCCCTCCGGGGTGTAAGGCCTGGAGGGTAGAGGAATGTTCGGGTACTCCGTCTGAGTCAATGAGGAATAAAGAGACTCCAGGTACAGGAGTCGGTGCTTGTACTCCCTTGATCAGCAGACAAAAGCAATAGTTGTAATCCAAGATGCTCGACAGCATTGACGACAGCTAGCCAGCCCCGTCCACGAGGCAGGCCCGAGTGGTAATCCTCACGAGGTTAAATCCCAAACGATAGTGGAAATCAACGGTGCTCTTCTCCGGTAGTCACGTCCCAAATCAATATAATCCAACCAGGAATGGTTCTGCAATCGCCGGCGCCGATTCTCCTGTATACATGTCCAACGGTTCTCGCCTAGGACTCCTCGGGTGTGGGCGACGTATTTAGGCCACACAGCCTGGATAAGTGTACTAGATAAAGACACGACGAACCGATGGGTAATGCTACACACGGAAGAACTGTGGCCGCACGATATACAATAAATGATCGACTATTGACTTCACATTAGATTAAGTCGAACTCAACGTTACTTCATTAAACTCTGACACTTTAACATTCTATTCGCACGCGGTTCTCAATGCTCTATTTAGACGCAAGGTTGCTCACTTCACTGCACATTGACTCGTGGTGAAGGTGGGTAAGGTTTAGGTAAGGGTACTGCTGTTTTACACCTGCGCCGTATTTATACTTAAGTGAATATCTAGTCCCAACCTCAGTCCTTGTCTCGTATTACTACGCAGACTCTGGGCATGTTCTGACATGCCTGCAGTTGTCTTTGAACTTGCCGTTGGGGGCTTGCGCGTTGGCGCCTGGGGGCGCTGTCCAATAGGAGAGCGAATATTACTCTGGTCTGTACGCAGGTAAAGGGATATTCCGTGTATATATATAAATAATATACAAAGTATATCCAACGATACATTATATTCAGTTCAATCTGGCCCTTCACAACAACTACTACTACTGCTACTACTACTACTACTACTACTACTACTACTACTACTACTAATACTACTACTACTACTACTACTTGTGAGGTTTTGCCCGCTGCTCACTACCTTTTCTCTGTTTCTTTAAGCCTATACTGTTTATTTCCCTTCTATACTGTTTATTTTCCCTTCTCACTCACTCTCTCTAGCCCCCACCCTCTCGTTCCTTACCCTTAGTGGCCACACCTGTTCGATATTCTATTATCTCTCGCACCTGTGGTGGCAGGCTAATTAGTCCCCCTGTGGGCTTTAAATACCAGGGCGCTTCCCCTCGTTTTGGCGTGGGGTCGTGTTGTATACTTGCCGAGTCATATTCTCTAAACATCTAGACTCTTTCGGGAGATCCTCTGTCTGCCTATGCTGTTCCATTCTCCGGCGTCGAGATGTTTGCTCCAGCCTTCGCCTGCTGTCGCCGTTGCCTGAGAGTGGGACTGGTCTGCGCTCCCTAGACTTCCACGGGAGGCATCCCAGTCATCCACTTCAGACCCCCCGCGCAGCTGTCGTCCTGACGCACATCCAGACCAGCGCAGACGCTCTCCAGTCCACAGCGCGCAGCGCGCATCTTCCAAGGACGCTCGAGCTTGGCACGCTCTCCAGACCAGCGCGCAGCGCGCATCTTCCAAGAACCCTCGAGCTTGGCACGCTCTCCAGACCAGCGCGCAGCCGCGCATCTCCTAGACCTTCGAGCTTGGCACGCTCCTCCAGACCAGCGCGCAGCCGCGCATCTCCTAGACCTTCGAGCTTGGCACGCTCCTCCAGACCAGCGCGCAGCCGCGCATCTCCTAGACCTTCGAGCTTGGCACGCTCCTCCGTACCAGCGCACTGACGCGCATCTTCCAGACCTTCGTGCTTGGCACACTCCTCCTCGCAGACGCACCCCGAGGCGTCTCTCTGTTCCGACGCGCACACCAAGGTGTGGCGCGCACTCTGTTCCTCGGCTCCGACAGCGGCTACCCGGTGGACGACATCCTCGCCACCGCCACTGTTCCAGTTCCCTGTTCCGACGCGCACACCAAGGTGTGGCGCGCACTCTGTTCCTCGGCTCCGACAGTGGCTACCCGGTGGACGACATCCTCGCCACCGCCACTGTTCCAGTTCCCTGTTCCGACGCGCACACCAAGGTGTGGCGCGCACTCTGTTCCTCGGCTCCGACAGTGGCTACCCGGTGGACGACATCCTCGCCACCGCCACTGTTCCAGCTCCCTGTTCCGACGCGCACACCAAGGTGTGGCGCGCACTCTGTTCCTCGGCTCCGACAGTGGCTACCCGGTGGACGACATCCTCGCCACCGCCACTGTTCCAGCTCCCTGTTCCGACGCGCACACCAAGGTGTGGCGCGCACTCTGTTCCTCGGCTCCGACAGCGGCTACCCGGTGGACGATGCCCTCGTCACCGCCACTGTTCCAGCACTCTGTTCCTCGGCTCCGACAGCGGCTACCCGGTGGACGATGCCCTCGTCACCGCCACTGTTCCAGCACTCTCTCCCTCGGCTCGGACAGCCAGCCGCCCCGGTGGCGATGCCTTCGTTCCCGTTGCTGTCCCTGTACCATTACGCATGCGCCTGGGTGAGTTTTGATTGTGATGTCACTCACCCAGCGTAGTGCCCTTGCCCCCGTTCCCGCTGCTGTCCCCGTACCTTTACGCATACGCCTGGGTGAGTTTTGATTGTGATGTCACTCACTCAGCGTAGTGCCCTTGCCCCCGTTCCCGCTGCTGTCCCCGTACCTTTACGCATACGCCTGGGTGAGTTTTGATTGTGATGTCACTCACTCAGCGTAGTGCCCTTGCCCCCGTTCCCGCTGCTGTCCCCGTACCTTTACGCATACGCCTGGGTGAGTTTTGATTGTGATGTCACTCACTCAGCGTAATGCCACTTGCCCCCGTTCCCGCTGCTGTTCCTGTACCTTTACGCATACGCCTGGGTGAGTTTTGATTGTGATGTCACTCTCCCAGCGTATTGCCTCTGTAAGTTAGTTTGGACATTTCATCTCCCAGCGTATTGCCTCTGTAAGTTAGTTTGGACATTTCATCTCCCAGCGTAATGCCTCTGTTTTTGGTTCTCACTTAGAATAGTATTTTTGGACTTTACATCTCCCCCTGTGTGTTTGTCACACGAAGATATTATTACTTTGTTCACTTTGTTATTTGGACTGTTCTGCACCTGCTCTGTTTTTTCCCTTTTGTGCATTAACTCTCTCCTCTGTCCTGCAGAGCGGCCCAGATGTTTTCCCACCAGTCCCCAGTTCCTCCCTGTACCCCAGCCCGCCTCCGCGGGCCTCAGTCCCCTCTGTTTCTAGTTCCACCTAGTTCCTGTCCCAAGTTCTCCCCTTCTAGTTCCAGCTAGTTCCTTGTCCCATGTTCTCCTAGTCCCCAGTTCTCCTTCCCTAGTTCTCCTAGTCCCTAGTCCTCTTTCCCTTGTTCTCCTAGTCCCCAGTTCTCCTTCCCTAGTTCTCCTAGTCCCTAGTCCTCTTTCCCTTGTTCTCCTAGTCCCCAGTTCTCCTTCCCTAGTTCGCCTTGTCCCTAGTCCTCTCTCCCTAGTTCTCCTTGTCCCTGTTTACCTAGTCTCTAGTTCCTCTGTCCCAAGGCGTTCCCTTAACCTTCCCTTAGGCGTTCCCTTACTTTCCCATAGTGTTCCCTTTCCTGCCCGCCTCTTAAAGGCACCCTTCCTTCCCCTCATATTATATTCCTGTATTTGTGATTCTCCCTTAAAGGGACAGTGCCCTTTTCCCTGTTTTTCCCTGTTCACAATAAATATCTGTTTCTTGGCAAACCACCATACCTGTCTTGTGTTGTGCGATTGGGGTCGGTTACAAACCATAACAGTACGACCCCACCAAGTCTACGACCCCAACCAGCACAGACTGTGTATGTTGAGTTTGCCTTTTTTTTTCTTGTCCCCTCTAGCTCCCCTGTTAGCCCTGTTAGCTTCCCTGTTAGCCCAGTTTAGCTTCCTTGTTAGTCCTGTTTAGCTCCCTTGTTAGCCTGTTACTCCCCTCTTTGCTTCCCGTTTTGCCCTGTTTGACCCCCCTGTAGCTAGCCATGCCCTGGCGGCTAACCCAGTCCCTCAGCAGAGCCCCTGTCTGCTAGTCTTGCCCCGGCTGCTAGCACAGCCTCTATGTTTATGCAGCCCTTGCTGCTGGCATGGGCCCTGTAGCTAGCCATGCCCTGGCAGCTAACCCAGTTTCCCTCTGCATGGCCCCGGTCTGCTAGCTTGGCCCCGGCTGTTAGCACAGCCTCTATGTTAATGCAGCCTTGCAGCTGGCATAGGCCCTGTAGCTAGCCAGGCCCAAGCAGCTAACCCGGTCCCTCTGCATGGCCTCCACTTTTTTGTGTAGTTTCTCCCACTGCTAGGACTGCCCTTCAGCTAGCAAGGTCAGTATTCCCACAGCTAGGACTGTCCTTCCAGCTAGCTTGTTCTCTCATGCTGGTCCAGCCCTGTCTGCCAGCCTAGCTCCGGCAGCTAGCGCAGCCTCTATGTAGATGTAGCAGTACAGCTAGCATAGGCCCTGTAGCTATCAGTGCCTTGGCAGCTACCCTTTCCCTCTGCTAGCCTAGCTCGGCAGCTAGCGCAGCCTCTATGTTGATGTAGCAGTACAGCTAGCATAGGCCCTGTAGCTATCAGTGCCCTGGCAGCTACCCTTTCCCTCTGCTAGCCCTTTCCCGGTGCTACCATGGTTACCCCTTTGCTACCCTGCTTGCCCCTCAGTTCCTCTAGACCAGTTCCTCTAGACCGGTTCTCTAGACCAGTTCTCTAGACCAGTTCTCTAAACCAGTTCTCTAGACCAGTTCTCTAGCCCAGTTCTCTAGACCAGTTCTCTAGACTAGTTCTCTAGACCCAGTTCCTCTAGACCAGTTCCTCTAGACCAGTTCCCCCAGTTACCCCTCGGCGACCCTGTTTCTTTTGCTAGCCCCACTCTTGTGGTGGCTTCCCCTGCTGGCTTGGCCAGTACCTCTTGTTTTGCCCCCTGCCACTCTGTCTGTATTTGTTTTGGGTCGCCGGGTGGCTCCCGTTGGAGGGGGGGATACTGTGAGGTTTTGCCCGCTGCTCACTACCTTTTCTCTGTTTCTTTAAGCCTATACTGTTTATTTCCCTTCTATACTGTTTATTTTCCCTTCTCACTCACTCTCTCTAGCCCCCACCCTCTCGTTCCTTACCCTTAGTGGCCACACCTGTTCGATATTCTATTATCTCTCGCACCTGTGGTGGCAGGCTAATTAGTCCCCCTGTGGGCTTTAAATACCAGGGCGCTTCCCCTCGTTTTGGCGTGGGGTCGTGTTGTATACTTGCCGAGTCATATTCTCTAAACATCTAGACTCTTTCGGGAGATCCTCTGTCTGCCTATGCTGTTCCATTCTCCGGCGTCGAGATGTTTGCTCCAGCCTTCGCCTGCTATCGCCGTTGCCTGAGAGTGGGACTGGTCTGCGCTCCCTAGACTTCCACGGGAGGCATCCCAGTCATCCACTTCAGACCCCCCGCGCAGCTGTCGTCCTGACGCACATCCAGACCAGCGCAGACGCTCTCCAGTCCACAGCGCGCAGCGCGCATCTTCCAAGGACGCTCGAGCTTGGCACGCTCTCCAGACCAGCGCGCAGCGCGCATCTTCCAAGAACCCTCGAGCTTGGCACGCTCTCCAGACCAGCGCGCAGCCGCGCATCTCCTAGACCTTCGAGCTTGGCACGCTCCTCCAGACCAGCGCGCAGCCGCGCATCTCCTAGACCTTCGAGCTTGGCACGCTCCTCCAGACCAGCGCGCAGCCGCGCATCTCCTAGACCTTCGAGCTTGGCACGCTCCTCCGTACCAGCGCACTGACGCGCATCTTCCAGACCTTCGTGCTTGGCACACTCCTCCTCGCAGACGCACCCCGAGGCGTCTCTCTGTTCCGACGCGCACACCAAGGTGTGGCGCGCACTCTGTTCCTCGGCTCCGACAGCGGCTACCCGGTGGACGACATCCTCGCCACCGCCACTGTTCCAGTTCCCTGTTCCGACGCGCACACCAAGGTGTGGCGCGCACTCTGTTCCTCGGCTCCGACAGTGGCTACCCGGTGGACGACATCCTCGCCACCGCCACTGTTCCAGTTCCCTGTTCCGACGCGCACACCAAGGTGTGGCGCGCACTCTGTTCCTCGGCTCCGACAGTGGCTACCCGGTGGACGACATCCTCGCCACCGCCACTGTTCCAGCTCCCTGTTCCGACGCGCACACCAAGGTGTGGCGCGCACTCTGTTCCTCGGCTCCGACAGTGGCTACCCGGTGGACGACATCCTCGCCACCGCCACTGTTCCAGCTCCCTGTTCCGACGCGCACACCAAGGTGTGGCGCGCACTCTGTTCCTCGGCTCCGACAGCGGCTACCCGGTGGACGATGCCCTCGTCACCGCCACTGTTCCAGCACTCTGTTCCTCGGCTCCGACAGCGGCTACCCGGTGGACGATGCCCTCGTCACCGCCACTGTTCCAGCACTCTCTCCCTCGGCTCGGACAGCCAGCCGCCCCGGTGGCGATGCCTTCGTTCCCGTTGCTGTCCCTGTACCATTACGCATGCGCCTGGGTGAGTTTTGATTGTGATGTCACTCACCCAGCGTAATGCCCTTGCCCCCGTTCCCGCTGCTGTCCCCGTACCTTTACGCATACGCCTGGGTGAGTTTTGATTGTGATGTCACTCACTCAGCGTAGTGCCCTTGCCCCCGTTCCCGCTGCTGTCCCCGTACCTTTACGCATACGCCTGGGTGAGTTTTGATTGTGATGTCACTCACTCAGCGTAGTGCCCTTGCCCCCGTTCCCGCTGCTGTCCCCGTACCTTTACGCATACGCCTGGGTGAGTTTTGATTGTGATGTCACTCACTCAGCGTAATGCCACTTGCCCCCGTTCCCGCTGCTGTTCCTGTACCTTTACGCATACGCCTGGGTGAGTTTTGATTGTGATGTCACTCTCCCAGCGTATTGCCTCTGTAAGTTAGTTTGGACATTTCATCTCCCAGCGTATTGCCTCTGTAAGTTAGTTTGGACATTTCATCTCCCAGCGTAATGCCTCTGTTTTTGGTTCTCACTTAGAATAGTATTTTTGGACTTTACATCTCCCCCTGTGTGTTTGTCACACGAAGATATTATTACTTTGTTCACTTTGTTATTTGGACTGTTCTGCACCTGCTCTGTTTTTTCCCTTTTGTGCATTAACTCTCTCCTCTGTCCTGCAGAGCGGCCCAGATGTTTTCCCACCAGTCCCCAGTTCCTCCCTGTACCCCAGCCCGCCTCCGCGGGCCTCAGTCCCCTCTGTTTCTAGTTCCACCTAGTTCCTGTCCCAAGTTCTCCCCTTCTAGTTCCAGCTAGTTCCTTGTCCCATGTTCTCCTAGTCCCCAGTTCTCCTTCCCTAGTTCTCCTAGTCCCTAGTCCTCTTTCCCTTGTTCTCCTAGTCCCCAGTTCTCCTTCCCTAGTTCTCCTAGTCCCTAGTCCTCTTTCCCTTGTTCTCCTAGTCCCCAGTTCTCCTTCCCTAGTTCGCCTTGTCCCTAGTCCTCTCTCCCTAGTTCTCCTTGTCCCTGTTTACCTAGTCTCTAGTTCCTCTGTCCCAAGGCGTTCCCTTAACCTTCCCTTAGGCGTTCCCTTACTTTCCCATAGTGTTCCCTTTCCTGCCCGCCTCTTAAAGGCACCCTTCCTTCCCCTCATATTATATTCCTGTATTTGTGATTCTCCCTTAAAGGGACAGTGCCCTTTTCCCTGTTTTTCCCTGTTCACAATAAATATCTGTTTCTTGGCAAACCACCATACCTGTCTTGTGTTGTGCGATTGGGGTCGGTTACAAACCATAACACTACTACTACTACTACTAATACTACTACTACTACTACTACTACTACTACTACTACTACTACTACTACTACTATTATTATTATTATTATTATTACTACTACTAAGATAAGATAACATAGATAAGATATTCCTTTATTAATCCCCTTGGGGAAATTCGTGACACACACATACAGCTCAACGTCTCATTAATAATATTAACAACAACACAATCATTACATTTTTACAGTAACAATGGCACAGCATAAATTCAACAGACATGTACATTTGTTGACACATGTCATCATTACAGGAGGCCTGAGACACTGTATGCGCGATAGTCGGCTGCATTCACACCATGTAGAAACAAAGTGGATCGCGCCTGGTGAACTGGAGGGAGGACGGAGTGGAGGGAGGGGGGGGGGGCATGGGAGACTCGGGTACAGGAATTTGGTTGTGAAGCAGTCTAAGGGGCCCCCACCGACGCGCATCAGAGGCAGCCGGCCAACAGCATATGGCGCCAGTTAACTCACGACGACAGGGGTGGATGGGGGTGGGGGGGGGAGGGGGGCCTCATCAATCTTATCGCTTCCAGACAGTACAGTTCGTCTCCTCCTTCCCAGAAATCACCTCGCCGGAGAGTCACTCCTCCGCGTTGACCCTGGCCTTGGTCTGTTCCACAGCAGAAAGGGATAAGGGGGGTGTGGGAGGGGGGAGGGGGGGGGGGGGGGGGTGATACTACATGCAGCGAGGCAGATAATGCCGCATATGGTCAGAATCAGGTCAATTTTGTCTAATCATCGTCACCATCATCGTATCCCCTATTAGCACGGTACGGTGGCATCTTAATTTTCACGTCCCTAATTTCCGACGTGATGTCCAGAATGGCCTGTGACCGCGACAGTTCCTCTGCATGGTTAGAAGCAAGTCTCTCAAGAATTGTCTTCAAGCACGACTGTTCGTCTACATGGTAGAGTTCGCCCCTTTCCAACATGGTCTTGGAGCTCAATTGTTCATCACCGCGCAGGGTACTTAGGTCAGCGATCTTTTTAAACAGTTCCATTTGGTTTTCCTTGATCCCGGCCAAATCCCTGGCCAGGGAAATCAACTTCTTCCGAATTAGATTCAGGCAGTACCAGATCCAACAGCTGACGGAGCCCAGGGCCCCGTTCCCCGTACCTGGATAACTGAGTTAGCCGGATAACTTTCGGTCAAGTCTGACTTAAGCCGGACTTTCCCATTCCCCGAAGCTGGATTGTCTAAATCACCATGACAACGGATCAAAAAGTTTGAGCCTGGTCGAGAGCAGGGTTTAAGTTCAAGTTAGCCGGATGAAGCATGGCCACGCCCCCGCAAAGGAGTGACAGCTCGTTTCCTGAAATGATTCTCACAGTCTAGAGATCCCATTTATACCATTCTGAATTACGTTTCTGTGCTTCGTTTTCCTAGAGGGGGCTTTTGAAATGTATAATAATAGAACTAAATGCTGATAATAAATCATATTGAGCCTATAGATTTACTTTGTCCTAAATAGAATAATGCACGTCATATACGGCGCTCGGAGTCGCGATACACGCTGCATGTGGTTATTTTAATAACGGCGCATTGCAAATGTGAATCCCGCGGGGATATTTTTAATGAATGAAACCTATCGGCCGTTTGGCTCTGATTAGTTTCATATATTCTCCTCCGCTGTAGATTTGCTTAACGGAGCGCCCGGGATTGTGTTTCATTCAAGCATAAAATTGAAGTGTCTCTGCGTGGATTGTGGTTTTTGTGTGATATTGTAACTGGGATTAAAATGTCTGATGAGATGCGCTGTTTGACGGATTTGAGAAATTGAATGAGCCGTTGACGTCACATTAATGCATTTGCGAATAAAGAGATAAAACTTCATTTTTTGGTAAGAAAAATATTCTAAACACGGGTCTCTCGTCCATTAATGCATAAACAATGAGTATATCCTATCTGGTACAGTGGCGCAGCGGCTAGTGCTGAATCCTGGCAACCCGGCGACCGGTGTTTGAAACCCCGCTTTTCCAATATAATTCTTTTGGAATATAATATTAATGATTATACGCTAAAGTAGCCTAGT
>NC_140175.1:2552889-2568286 GCF_963971535.1 Notolepis coatsorum | reverse complement strand
CCGGATATGGTGTGGGAACCACTATGCAAACCGGTCCTCCAGGGGAAATCGGCTAGGCGATTGGCTTATTGGGGTGACCAGTCATTTATCGCTGGTACACAATCGCTGGCTGCGGCGTCTAACATCGCCCACCTGGCTAGATTTGTATCGGGGATAATGACGGGCGGCACGGATCTGACCGAGGTGAAATGCGATCAGATCACCCAGGCTGCGGGAGCTGTCCTGCATCTTTCCCAGGTGCTGGCCATAGCCATGGGGAAAGTGCGCGCCATGGCCACCCTGGGCCAGCGTCACCTTTGGCTGGAGCAGGCCCGTGTGCCAGAGAGGAAGAGAGCTCCTCTTCTGACGGCCGCCCTCTTCCGACGCTGGCCTGTTCGGGAAGGCCCTGCGGTTGATGACCCCAACATGCAGAGAGATGGCAGAGGAGAGATCCATCCTCCAACCCCATTTTCCGCCTCCCGTCCTTGCCGGTGGAGGCAGAAGGCTTCCGCGACGTCGAGCTGTCTCCGTCGCCGCTACCACTGCCTCCGCCGCCACTGCTGGCCCTGCCAAGAGGGGCCAGGGGACGAAACGGCGCTTCTGCCACCGCCGGCCCATCCCAGACCGGAGGGAGACGGTAGGGAACGTCGTGTCCAGCAGACTGTAACCTACCGTCCCTCCGGGGCTCCCCGGGGTGGCAAGACCTCGAACGGCGCGAGGTGGCAGACGCCGTTAGGAGTGACTTTTTCCCCTCTGTGTCCCCTCTCCTACACCCTCCCCGGCCCCTCTATGATTTTGTGCCTTGACACTATTTAGTTAGTAAATAAAAAAAGTTCCCAGATGGAGGGGGACTGTGTTTTGGCCGAACAAACTGTGTGTTTCTTCAAACAAATCATATGGTGGGGTTGTGTATATATGAATCTGCCCTTTTTTACGTTGTGGGGTGAGTTGTGTTGTGTTACGAGGTTAAGCAAGGTCTGCAACGTACACTCGGTAATAGGTTCTATTTAGCTTGATGCTCCACATGCAGTTAGAACTGGTGTTGTTCCATTGCTTTAACTAAGTATATGTGTTTTTCACAATGCTGTGTTGTTTAGTTGCAGTAATACTCGTACGCACACATTTCACGGCCTAGCCGTTTACTCTCGTTCAGCGTTTTTTCCTATGTATGACATAGGCAACGGGTATAGGATTCACGCACAGGCGACTTGTGTTTTGTTGTAAAACCTTTTACACTTTTTGTGGGTAGCGGGCATTGTATTAGCTTCGCTATGCTTTGCTTTCCACCGGAGGTTTTTCAAGATGGCTACGGTTGTTTTTCTGTGTGTAGGGATAAAGGGTGTGTTTTCGGGAGGGGGTGTCGAATAAACCCCTCCTTTCCCACTTGATTGGTTTAGGGGATTTTTGATCTCTTCTGCTGAGCCAGTCAGGGCCAGGCCAGTGCTTGGCAAGGGGGGGGGGGGGGGGGGGGGGGAAGGGGTATTCTACCGACTCCTGTTACATGACAGGATCCGGTAGGTTTTCCCCGCCCGTTGTAGCGTTGTTGCTATGGCGACGCCTTCCATGAGCTGGTGTCTTAAAGATGTCGAGGTTGGGCGCAGGGCTCACGGTCCTGCTGCGCCCGGTTTATGTGTCAAACTTGAGTCAATTGGTCACGTGTCTCACAGTTTACATATCTTTTTCTTGACCATAGTCTCATGTGGGATGGTGTTTCTGGGAGGGTCTGGTCTTACACTCTGTTTAAAAGGAGTGACTGGATTGAAATCATGTGAAAAACAGGGTTTTTACTCCCAGCTGTGCAGTTGGGTCATATGGGTGATGCCTTTTCTTTATTTTTATAAAGAGTTGAATGTGTCTTGATGGATTGGAAATGAGGGTCCCTGATGGAAACAAGACTAACGTCTTTCTCAGGTCTGCCTCCCTTTAACCTATTGTGTGTATTGCCGTACTGGGTTGTACCCTTTCTGCAGTCTGTTGGGTAAATTTTTTTCATTCATTCATTCATGGAGTTGATTGCATCTCGCCCCTCTTGTCGTTTCCCTGGGCGTCTTGGGGATTCAATATGGTGGTCTAAACGGCCTATTGTTGATGTGGGTATGTCCAAACGCACACATAGTGCTAGCTCAGGATGTGCTTTTTGGGCCATTGGCTGACTAGCGCGCCTTGATTGCTTGGGTGAAACAGCGTTTTTATGGAGCAATTGGGATGGGGGTTTTTTCCTCTTCCGACACCCTGTGTGGTTATCGATGGGTTCCTGTTCATGTCAGGGGATGATGACGGAATGGGTCTGGACATATGGGGAAGGGTCTCACGCCCTAGGGGTGGGCCACCGGGCGCGGTTCATACCGACACGTCTGGGTGGCGCCTTCTTTTTTATGTTGGGATCAACACGCATATCTGCCCCTTCTCCTGGGGTTGGCAGGTCGGCGTGATTAGGGCACGGGACTGGTTCTGGTCGCGCTGGTCCAGATCAGTTGCACCCGTTGTCCGCTGGGGATGCAGATCTGCTGTTCTGGTACCCTGAGGGACTTGGGGTTTTTTCAGGGGGAAAAATGCTAGGTCGGTCCGGGTGTCACAGGGTTGAGCGTTATGGGACCCTTGTTAGGTGCGTTGTATTCTGCACTGTCGTAATGGCTTACGCAGGGGAGGAAATTAGGCCACTTTACTGGCCAAATGCTAGTATTTTTTACGTTTGGCTGGTAAAAAAAATCAGATACCCGCCAGTTGGCTGGTAAGCCAAAAAGTTAGTTTCCTCCCCTGCTGGCGAGTATACAAAAAAATAAAACATTCTGCAATCACTGCACTGGCAAACGGTGCGCGTCTTCTGAGTGATCGCTTTAGTTGACAGTGCCACGAGAGCACTGCACAAGACCACCCGCGGACATATAATGTTTAATAAACGTTTGCGCAGTACTGGCCAACCCGCGGACATATAATAATAAAAGTCCCGCAGTACTAGGCTAGACATCAGGAGCACTCGCAAACAGATAACGTTAAACACAGCAGAAGATGGAAAACAGACAGACTGACCAACGGGGAACTGCATCCAACCCTAGTACAACCCTCGAGTATAAGTTACTAAGGACACATTTAAATCACAGAGGTGTAATGTTAGTCTACTGGAACTGTATACAGTATTACAGTGGTTAGCTTCTAGTTAGCGTTTTAGCTATAGCTGCTTGCTAGCTAACGTTAGCCCCGTGTGCTCAAAGCAGCCAGCTAGGTGTATCTGTTATGACTATAATGTTTCCAAAAAAGCACCGGACTACGACGTAAGGTTAGACATTTTATTTCATGCTCAAAAGCCCCTGGCTTGCACATCGCAGTCACGAAAGGGGCTAGCTCAACCAGTGCACTGTGCACAACAGCACACCAACCCAACTGACGTTACCACAACACTTGACGGTACTTCACAGCACTGTCGTAAGACCACCGTGCTGTCTTAAACGCACAGTGTGCCTACCCAGATGCATACACAATATTGACGCGGCTTGACATACAAAGAAGTAATTATCACAATTAGCGATTTTTTTTGTCTGGTAAAAAATCTGTTTGGCTGGTAAAAAAAATCAGATACTCGCCAGTTGGCTGGTAAGCCAAAAAGTTAGTTTCCTCCCCTGGGCTTACGGCCGTGCCGACCTGTACGCGCCCGATCTCGTCGGATCTCGACCGCTGTGCGGGTTGGTCTTGGTTGGTACTTGGTTGGGTGACCTCCTGGGAATACCGAGTGCGGGGTGCTGGGGCTGGTCTTCCATTTTTACGCTCTTCTCTTGCGCTTGGCGCTGAGGGGCCTGTTGGGGTGGTTTTAACCTCCTCGGGGGACCCTGTGCCCCCCGTATCACCGGGCCCGGTCCGGGGTAATGCTCGTTGACCCGTAGGCCCGGGATAGCCCTGTTGGAACCCGGAACGCGGGCTGCGGCGGTGCCGCAGGTGTGTTTTGGGGTTTCTTTCCTGAGGGGTTATGGGACCAACCATTGCATGGGGTAATGCCTGGGTGGTTGGTTCTCTGGTGTGTTGCTGCAGTGTCAACTCCCGGTTCTCCGGTTGAGGGTGCCCCTGCACGTTCATGACGTCTGCCGATCGTATGGGCTTTTTCTGTGGGCAGCTGTCAGGGGCCGAGTGGTCTAAGGATCCCTCTTCTGACATGCTGTTTAAAGGCTTGGTTATGCGACGACGCCAGCATACGCCCCTTCCGCCGGGGCGGCTGTTTTCAGCTGTCCTTTCTGGCGCCTGCCTCGTCCGCAGTTTCCAGGCTTGGGTTGACAGCCTGTTGCCTGGTCTTTTTCCCCGGTGCACTGCCTGCTTCCGTTGGTTAACTCTTGTGTGTTATGACCATGCTGTCTGCCTGTTGCAGGGCCTGTGTTCCAGGCGGTGTGCTGTTGGGGAGGACAGGGCCCGCTCGGCTGAGGGGCCTTTGTCCGAATACGCTGGCGATGTGGGGGGCGGGGTCACTAGGTGCCCACCTGGTGGGGTCTTGATGCTGGCATCATGGACTTCTCCGGGCCCCCATTCCAGGGAGTCCAGTCCTTTTGGTGGGTCTGGGTCTTCCTTCGCGCTCCGCTGCTACGGCCTTGCCACGGGGTTGGGTTTGCCCTTGATCCCGTGATTCTGGGGGCTGTGACGAGGTTGTTTCCTACATTCGTTCCCGGGTGGCATGCGGGTTGTGCGTGGGTGTAGTCGTGGGGTCAAGCCACGGTCTGCTCACCCTGTGCGTTGGGTTGCTTGAGTGCCTCTTCGCACGGTCGGGTCCGTCGCCCTCCCGTGAAGCCCCTAATAGGGGGGATGCCCTCCATTAGGGGGGGTCGGGGGGGCTCGGCCCTCCCTGTTCTGATGGTTGTGGGGGGCTGTCAGCGGGGTGTATTTGTCAGCCAGCGGCTCCGCTTGGCCTCCCTTTGTGCAGTAGTGATGCCAAGCAGAGCCCCTAACGGAACAGAACGTTAGGTTATGGCTATAACCAAGTTCTGTTAGTTAGGGGTGACGCTTGGCATCAGACGGCCGCTGCAGCCCTTGACCTCACCTTGTGGTGAAAGCTTGGGTAGGAGGAGAGCAGGTGACCACACACCTGCTTATGAAGGTAAGCTGATGAGGGGTGTGGTCAGACTAATACTGGTATTAAAGGTATATTTTGTGGAATTTTATTCAGTACGCGTGCACGTACGCGAGGGAGTGCAGTAGTGATGCCAAGCGTCACCCCTAACTAACAGAACTTGGTTATAGCCATAACCTAACGTTAATTATCTAGAGGTTGGTTCACTAGAGGTTAATTATCTAGAGGTTGGTTCACTAGAGGTTAATTATCTAGAGGTTAATTATCTAGAGGTTGGTTCACTAGAGGTTAATTATCTAGAGGTTGGTTCACTAGAGGTTAATTATCTAGAGGTTAATTATCTAGAGGTTGCTTCACTAGAGGTTAATTATCTAGAGGTTAATTATCTAGAGGTTGGTTCACTAGAGGTTAATTATCTAGAGGTTAATTATCTAGAGGTTGGTTCACTAGAGGTTAATTATCTAGAGGTTAATTATCTAGAGGTTGGTTCACTAGAGGTTAATTATCTAGAGGTTGGTCCACTAGAGGTTAATTATCTAGAGGTTGGTCCACTAGAGGTTAATTATCTAGAGAGGTTGATTCACTAGAGGTTAGACACACAGAGTGCATTAAGATCATAGGTCTGTATGTCTCCACTGTTATCTCTCCTCTTTTCACCACAGTTGTGCAAAAGTGTTCTCAGATAGAGGGCCCACAATATGACCTGATCTGATCTGAAGTTGAACACCACTGGTCTAAACGATCCATGTCTTGGGTGTGTGTTGCTCTGTGATCTCACGTCTCCTCTCCACGTCTCTCAGAGCGAGACTACTTCAGTCTGTGCGTGACGCAGCCCATCGGGAAGGAGCTCTTCTACCTGTTCTGCAGGAGTCGGCACGACCTGTACAGCTGCGTCTCCCTGCTCGATGCCCTGGTACGTCCACCACCGTCACCACATTCCACCACGTGTAGAGTCTTTTGTATAGAAGGTGAGGTAAGGTACATTTATTTGTATAGCGCTTTTCAAGATTAAAATCACAAAGTGCTTTACAGGCAGTAAAAAGTTAATCAGAATAAAATAATCATACATGTTACATCACATACAAGATTGTAGAATACTTCAAAAACAAAATTAATAAAAATTAGTGCTGTCAATAGATTTAAAACAAATTTACCAATTAATCTCACAATTTTCTGTAATTAATCTAGATTAATCTAGATAAAAAATAGCATTTTTCTACTTTTTCTCCTCCTTTTTTTGTGATTTTTCTCCCATCCCAATTTTCCTCTCGTGCCAATCCTCCCTCCCCTGTCCTGATCGTTGCTCGCATGTGCCCCCATGTCTGTTTTTAAATGAACTGTTTTTAATTGTTGTACGACCTTGAGTGTCCTGAAAGGCGCCTTATAAATTAAATGCATTATTATTATTATTATTATTATTATTATAGAGCCCAGCCCTATGAGAACGTGCAATAATTAGTGAGGACGGGTTTTGACTTAACCCTCAGAATAAGCGCCTGTTTGTTATAGAGCTTTGTATACAGTATATGTAATGTATACAGTAATGTAATGCATACAGTATATGTAATGTATACAGTAATGTAATGCATACAACGCTTGTCAATAGAGTTCCTTTACTTAAGTAAAAGTAGAATTACCCAGATAAAATAGTACTCTGGTAAAAGTAAATGTCTCCATTCAATTTTTTTTTTTTTTTTTTCCCAACCTTTTTCCTCCGATTTTTCTCCCATCCCAATGTTAGTCGTTATGCCAATTCCCAATCCCCTTCCTGGTTGCTGCGCACTTACCCCCCACAGTCGGTCTGGGAGAGTGGAGGCTACCACGTGCTTCCTCCGACACACGTCCAGCCAATCAACCGCTTCTTTTCACCTGGCAGCGCGGACTCTCACTGAGAGGGTGTAACGTGTGGAAGGATCACACTATCCCACTTAGATCCTATCCGCGCTGAGCAGGTTCCCCCGACCGAACTGTAGGAGTCGCTGTTTACAACGACCCGGACTCACCCCGCCAGCTTCTCCCACCCTCTTATACTGCCAATTGTATTAGTGTGAACGGCCAGCCAAGCTGGTGACAACGCCGGAGCTGTGAGCTGGATTCGAACAGGCGATTCGAACAGGCGAATCCAGCGTCTCCGGTGTTGGTGACAAACGCAATCTCCGCTACGCCACCTGACCACCCTCCATTCAAAATTCTATTTTAAAAAAGTTTGTCTATTCTAGTGCTTGGGAGTGTTTAACCTTGAACCTTTGACCTCTAAAGGTCATGTTAAAGCGGTATGTGATCCAGTTCTGCTGGCTCTGTTCGTCCTCAGGCTTCACGTCTCTCTTTCCTCAGGCTGTCGATGTTGGCAGTTCACATTTGAAAGGTCAAGGTTCAAGGTTCTTCTCATTTTTATTCTATTCTTTATCACACAACATGTTGTCCCTCCAGTCTACTGTAACACCGTGTAAACAGACAATCAAACTATATAATGTATAAAAAGGTTAACACAGCATATAGTGTAAAAGTAGTTCATGCTTCAGAATACAATTATCATTGAAAACTGTCCAAAGCCATCAGTTTCTGCCATGTCTTTCTTCAAAGTAACTAGTAACTGATGGTTACGATGTAATGGAGTAAAAGTACAAAGTTCCCTATAATGAAAACGAGTACCTCGGAATTGTACTCAAGTAGGGTAAGCCATTTTAAGTCTAGGGTAAGCCATTTTAAGTCTATTAGTGAATCTTAAAAGTGAGGAACCAGCTGACTTGATTAAAGGGGCGTGTTTAAAACGGCCATTTTGTTTAGTTAAGTGCCCCCATTAAGGGACTGTTTCCTGTTTACTAGTAGCATCTGATTTGCTGAGTGAGCCATTAAGAGCCTGCCCTGTTTAAAAGCAGAGGTCCACACTGTGTTGAAGTCACTCTGTACTGGGCTCTGTTAAGGAAGGACAGGACACTCTCACTGAAGAAACATTGCTTTATACTGAAAACTAGGGTAAGCCATTTTAAGTCTATTAGTGAATCTTAAAAGTGAGGAACCAGCTGACTTGATTAAAGGGGCGTGTTTAAAACGGCCATTTTGTTTAGTTAAGTGCCCCCATTAAGGGACTGTTTCCTGTTTACTAGTAGCATCTGATTTGCTGAGTGAGCCATTAAGAGCCTGCCCTGTTTAAAAGCAGAGGTCCACACTGTGTTGAAGTCACTCTGTACTGGGCTCTGTTAAGGAAGGACAGGACACTCTCACTGAAGAAACATTGCTTTATACTGAAAACTAGGGTAAGCCATTTTAAGTCTATTAGTGAATCTTAAAAGTGAGGAACCAGCTGACTTGATTAAAGGGGCGTGTTTAAAACTGCCATTTTGTTTAGTTAAGTGCCCCCATTAAGGGACTGTTTCCTGTTTACTAGTAGCATCTGATTTGCTGAGTGAGCCATTAAGAGCCTGCCCTGTTTAAAAGCAGAGGTCCACACTGTGTTGAAGTCACTCTGTACTGGGCTCTGTTAAAGAAGGACAGGACACTCTCACTGAAGAAACATTGCTTTATACTGAAAACTAGGGTAAGCCATTTTAAGTCTATTAGTGAATCTTAAAAGTGAGGAACCAGCTGACTTGATTAAAGGGGCGTGTTTAAAACGGCCATTTTGTTTAGTTAAGTGCCCCCATTAAGGGCCAGGTGTTAAGACAGCACTAATTAGTGATAGTGATTTAAAGGCTTGCTTGTGTAGCGTCAGCGAAGCGTCGAGAAACGAAGAGGGACAAAGAGGAGGAGTTATCCTGGAGTTCACAGCCGAGTGATCCACCGATCCACCCAGTGCTAAGTACACCATAATCCTATATTCCCCTCCCACACTGCTATTTCTCTACTTCCTCCCTGCCACTCTTGACACCACAATGTGTCTCATACCTATCTCCACAATCTGCTCCTCCAGAACTGACTCTACCCATCCACGCCAGTTTGCTAGTAACCCGGCTAATCTCTCCTACCCTCCTACAGCCACTAATACACCTGTCACAGTACGGGGAGGCCTATGGAATTGTCAATCAGCAGTCAAGAAAGCTGACTTCATTACTGCCTACGCCCATAGTCTAAATCTGCAGCTCCTGGCTCTAACTGAGACCTGGATAACCCCCAATAACTCATCAACACCTGCAGCATTATCTACAAACTATAACTTCACTCACACACCTCGACCTTCCAGACGGGGTGGAGGCACTGCCCTCATGACATCTCCTTCATGGGCTACAAACGTAACACCACTCCCAGAACTGTCACTCTCCT
Organism: Notolepis coatsorum; assembly: GCF_963971535.1. NCBI lineage: Eukaryota > Metazoa > Chordata > Actinopteri > Aulopiformes > Paralepididae > Notolepis > Notolepis coatsorum. The sequence goes on along the minus strand of NC_140175.1, from coordinate 2,559,000 downwards.
CTCTCGAATATCATGCAGTATCTGTCTCTAATCCTTTCAATCTCACCATTGTTACACTCTACCGCCCTCCAGGTCCGCTCGATCACTTCACAGATGAGCTGGACATGCTTCTTAGCTCCTTACCGGAAGATGGTACCCCTCTCCTTCTACTGGGCGACTTCAACCTGCCTGACTCATCTCAGTCAGTCATAGTAGTCTCCCTCCTACAATCGTTTGACCTGACTCCCACTCCCATGCCTCCCACCCACAAAGCAGGCAACTCCTTGGATCTCATATTTTCCCGTAACTCCAGCATCATTAACACCACGGTAACTCCCCTACATGTATCTGACCATTCCTTCATATCCTTCTCACTAACTCTCATGCTTAACCGAAAGGTCTTCACCCCAACTCAAACAGTCTCACTCAGACGCAACCTGCCCTCCCTATCCCCCTCCACCCTCTCCTCTGACATACTATCCGCTCTACCTTTGAGTGACACCTTCTCTGCTCTCTCCACAGAGATGGCAACCTCCACCCTCCTTTCAGCCCTTGCAACCTCCTTCGACAAGCTCTGTCCCCTCGTTGAGAAACCTGCCCGCCGTTCCCCACCCAGTCCATGGCTGACAGATCCAGTGAGAGAACAAAGACAGGTCCTGAGAGCAGCTGAAAGGAAGTATAGAAAGTCACGCCTCACTGCTGACATCGACACATATCACAACCTCTTGTTAACATTCTCCAAAACCATCACTAATGCCAAAGCTTCTTTCTTCCACCATAGGATCGAGGCCTCTGCCAAGAATCTTCGCAAACTGCATGCTACCATGTCCTCCCTCCTCACTCCCCCCCCACCCCCCCCTCCCTCATCTTTCTCTGCCGAAGACTTTGCGATCTTCTTTGAGGAAAAAGTGGAGAACATCCGCAGCTCCTTCTCCCAACCCCCACCCATTCCAAATGCTGAATCGAGAACCTCATCCTTCACTCTGTCATCTTTCTCTCCCATTACAGAAGCAGAGACCCTGACACTGGTAACGTCAAACCGTCCGACTACTTGCCAGCTGGACCAGCTACCCTCCCCACTCCTCCAGACCATAGCACCAGACATCCTCCCATTCCTAACTGCAACCATCAACTCCTCACTCAACTCGGGGGTGGTCCCCACCTCCCTAAAACAAGCCAGAGTCACGCCGCTTATAAAAAAACCAACCCTGAACCCTACTGTCATAGGCAACTACCGTCCTGTCTCTCTTCTCTCCTTCCTTTCTAAAACACTTGAACGTGCTGTATCCAACCAACTTACTACTTATCTCTTACAGAATGACCTCCTAGACCCTAATCAGTCAGGCTTCAGGACTGGTCACTCCACAGAGACAGCCCTCATTGCGGTCACAGAGGCACTTCACTTAGCAAAAGCGAAAGGCCTCTCCTCTGTCCTGATTCTCCTAGATCTATCTGCAGCCTTCGACACAGTCAACCACCAGATCCTCCTTGCGGCCCTCGCAGGAATGGGAGTGGCTGGCTCTGCGCTGACATGGCTGTCATCATACCTCAATGACCGCTCCTACCAAGTGTCATGGAGAGGGACCCTGTCGGCCACCCGCCCCCTGCGGACGGGTGTCCCCCAGGGCTCGGTTCTAGGACCCCTTCTCTTCTCCCTCTACACTAAATCACTGGGTAACATTATCACGTCTCATGGCTTCTCCTACCATTGTTATGCCGACGATACTCAACTCTTCCTCTCCTTCCCTCCCTCAGATATCCACGTCTCTGTGCGGATCTCGGCCTGTCTGTCCGACATCTCAGCCTGGATGACGTCCAACCACCTCAAACTGAACCTAAGCAAAACAGAATTGCTCCACCTGCCGGCCAAATCCTCCCCCCTAACCGACCTTTCAATCACAGTCGAGAATGCAGCTGTGACTGCGTCCCCGACCGCCAAGAACCTTGGTGTTGTCCTCGACGACCAGTTGAACTTCTCTGCTCACATCGCAGCGACGACCAGAACCTGCCGATTCCTCCTGAGCAACGTCAGAAGGATACGCCCCTTCCTGACAAAAGAAGCCACCCAACTCCTCGTCCAATCAACAGTCATCTCCCGCCTCGACTACTGCAATGCACTGCTCGCTGGCCTCCCGGCCACTGCCACTAAGCCTCTTCAACTCATTCAGAACGCAGCGGCCCGCCTGATCTCAAACCTACCGAAGTCGGCCCATGTCACCCCACTTCTTAGGGACCTGCACTGGCTCCCCATTGCTGCACGAATCCGCTTCAAGGCCCTCGACCTAGCATACCGTGCGGCAAAGGGAACCGCTCCCGCCTACCTCCGGTCAATGGTCTCTAACTACACACCCTCAAGACCCCTACGCTCTGCATCTTCTGGCCGCCTCAGACCTACTCCTATCCAAGCTCCGGGAGGGTCATCAAAGAGAAGTCGCCTATTCTCAGTCCTTGCCCCACAATGGTGGAATGAACTACCCACCCCAGTTAGGACAGCCGAATCACGTCCAATCTTTCGCCGTCGACTAAAGACGCACTTCTTCAACCATTATCTGAATTAAAAAAAAAAAAAAAAAAAAACAATAAAAAAAAATCTAACCCTAACTAACCGTACTGTCATGCACTTGTCCTAATAAACTAACCTACACTGTAGCACTCAACACTTTGATGAACATTGTTGCTCAGCTGATAGAGTTGTGCCCTTCCTGATGGCTTGTCGTACAGAACTTGTAAGTCGCTTTGGATAAAAGCGTCAGCTAAATGACTAAATGTAAATGTAAATGTAAGTACAGCGCTTGAGTAGAAATACTTAGTTACTTTCCACCACTGCTTCTTGAATATGTTGAAATAATATGTATATGAATGTGTGTGGCTTATTAACCTAGTTAACATATTAACCTAGTTAACATATTAACCTAGTTAACATATTAACCTATTGAACTAGTTAACATATTAACCTAGTTATACTAACCCTTGGCGTGAACACTGTATGCTGGACATGTACAACCCAAAGCCAGTTCACTCATAAATAATCAAAGTAAGTCAAGCTTCTGCAATAACGTCCTGTATTTAGAACTTAGTGGTCAGATGATCTTCTCACTTTATTTCTCTCGGTCACGTGACATTCTTCTGTTTATATAACATGGTGCTTCTGTCTGTGTCTGTTTACATGTATTTCTCAGGATATCTACGAGACAACGACCGACGAGGAGAGGAAAAGCTGTGGCAACAGTATCATCCAGAGGTTCCTCCGGCGGCAGGTACAGTAACTTACAGTAACTACAGTAACTGTGTTGCAACAGGCGTAGAGACAGAGGTGTTTAGCAGGCTGTGATGTACAGGTGTAGAGACAGAGGTGTTTAGCAGGCTGTGACGTACAGGCGTAGAGACAGAGGTGTTTAGCAGGCTGTGACGTACAGGTGTAGAGACAGAGGTGTTTAGCAGGCTGTGACGTACAGGTGTAGAGACAGAGGTGTTTAGCAGGCTGTGACGTACAGGTGTAGAGACAGGTGTTTAGCAGGCTGTGACGTACAGGCGTAGAGACAGAGGTGTTTAGCAGGCTGTGACGTACAGGCGTAGAGACAGAGGTGTTTAGCAGGCTGTGACGTACAGGCGTAGAGACAGAGGTGTTTAGCAGGCTGTGACGTACAGGTGTAGAGACAGAGGTGTTTAGCAGGCTGTGATGTAGAGACGGAAGTGTTTAGCAGGCCGTTTTCATTTGAAACAACTTTTAGTCCGGGGGGGGCGAGTGTCATGGTTTCTCCACAGAGCCCCGTTGTACTTCTTTTGGCGCAGCAGCTCGCGCAGGTCCGGGGTGACTTAGTCACGTGACTCAGTTGGTATTGCTGATTGGCTCGACCGCGGTATGTTTATAAACAAGAAACGGGTAGGCGGCTACGTGGCGTAGTGGGCAAGGCACTCGCCACAAAATCTGGAGCCCAGCGCTCCACATTTGCTTTCAGTTTAGCTGGTCGTCCGTACTAATACACATTGGCCGTATTAGGGGGTGGGAAACTGATGGGTGGGGATCGGGCGTTGTGGACAGCGACTCCTACAGGTCGGTTGGTGCGCCTGCGCAGTAGAATCAGGAAGTGTCGGGGGCAGCGTGAGCCTCCCACGCGTTACTCCTCGCCACTGAGAGATCGAGCTGCGCAGGTGAAAAGATGCGACTGCTGTTACCTCAAGTACCGGAGGGGACTTGTGCTATGTATGACTTAGTCCACATTGCAGCCGGCTTGTGGGAGGCAAGAAACAGCGTCCGTGACAGGGGAGGGTTGAAATTGGATGATACGAAATTGGGATGGGAGAAAATATAGAAAATGGGAGAAAAAGTGGATAAAAAAAAATAAACAAGAAATGGGTCTATTGTATTCTCAGACAGTATACAGTATACAGTACATACATACTCTGTGTGTAATCCCTACCCACCTTCAAAACCGCTCTCAAAGAGCACACACGGGAGGCCGCAATTCGAAACTGGCCCGGTAAATGTCCAAACCCCCCCCCCCCCACTCAACCCCCCCAATGTACAGTCCCCCCCCCCCTCAAATGTATATATTCTCTTTTAGAAACTCTGTCTGTAAATAAACAGTACTGTATGTCATGTATGTCATAAATGTTATGATGAATAGAAAATGGGGGACCCTGATGTAAACGAGACGAAAGTCTTTCTCTGGTCTGCATCCCCTTATTAACAGTTGTGTGTATTGAGCCGTACTGTATTGTACCCATTCTGCAATCTGTTAATAAAGTTTTCAATCAATCAATCAATCAATGTGTCCTCAGTCCAACCAGCCCGTGGCGGCGGTTCTGAAGCATGAAGCGATCTGCTCGAGGAATCTGGACCTGGACCCGTTTGGGGACGTGTTCAATGACTGTAGAGCGTAAGTAATTCTGTGCTTGTGTGTGTACTGTAGTGTGTGTGTGTGTGTGTGTGTGTGTGTGTGTGTGTGTGTGTGTGTGCGTGCGTGCGTGCGTAACATCAACTCAGCTCTCTGTGGTTGATGTTCCAGGGATCTCCATGGATACCTGTGTGGATCGCCCTTCAATCAGTACCAGGACAGCATGTTTTTTGACCGTTTTCTGCAATGGAAGATGGTCGAGAGGTCGGTATGGCTACATTTGAAATTATTCTATTATTATTATTATTATTATTATTATTATTTTATTTAAATTGTTTGACATCTATTCTCTGAACAAGTGTGTATATCATCCAATAGAATTTGCATGAAAAGGGGGCCAGTTGTCAGTTTATGCACTTTCACATGTACTTACTGTACTAGCTCACTGACTCTGTGACGGTTAATGGGTCTCATTCACCAACGGACTTAAGACAAAAGATCAGAAAATGTTTTGTCAAGGCGGCTGAGTGGTGCAGTGGGCAAGGCGCTCGCCACTAATGCAGGAGATGCTGGTATCGAGCCCAGCTCTCTGCGTTGCTACCGGCTTGGCCGGCCGTCATACTAACACAATTGGCAGTGTTAGAGGGTGGGAATGCCGGTGGGTGGGGATTGGACGTTGTGGACAGCGACTCCTACAGGTCGGTTGGGTGACGCCGGTGCGGCGGAAACAGGAAGTGACGGGGGCAGCGTGAGCCTCCCACGCGTAACTCCTCGCCACTGAGAGTTCGAGCTGCTGCGGTGAAAAGATGCGACAGGCTGCCTCCTCGTGTATCGGAGGGGACACGTGATGCAAGGCTTCTATCCTCACTACAGCCGACCAGTGGGAGGCATAGTCTAGCAACGTTCAAGACAGGGGAGGGAAGAATTGGAAATCCGAAATTGGGACGGGAGAAAAATTGAAAATGGGGAAAAAAAGTGGATACAAAAAAAATTCAAATTTTGTCCTAGCACCACTTAAAGGAAAACTCCAACATTTTGGGAAATTAGCTTATTTAACATCTTCCCTGGAGTTAGACAAGAAGATACATACCTTTTTTGTCTCTGTGCGTGCATTTAGCTTTGGGAACAGTCGCTCCGTTAGCGTAGCTTAGCTTCATCACTGGAAGTGGGGGAGATCCGGAGCTTCATCACTGGAAGTGGGGGAGATCCGGAGCCTGACGTTCCCTTACACTGTATACAGTCACGAAATACACTCCAAATACAACTCCAAAACGTTCATGTAAACATGTTGTGA
>NC_140175.1:2395389-2547889 GCF_963971535.1 Notolepis coatsorum | reverse complement strand
GAGGTAGAGCAGTCGTCTGGTAATCCAGAGGTTCCCGGTTCGATTCCCGCTCCTCCCGGGAAGCGTGTCGATGTGTCCTTGAGCAAGAGAGACTTAACCCCTAATTGCTCCCGATGAGCAGGTTGGCACCTTGCATGGTCGCCTCTGCCGTCGGTGTGTGAATGTGTGAGTGAACGGGTAAAATGTGAGGAACAAATTGTAAAGTGCTATATAAATGCACCGTTTACCATTTAACAAATACAAATATAAATGAAATAAAAATAATAACGAATGGGGGAAAAATACAAAACCATATTATTACCAAGGTGGTCCGCTGGCCTCCCAGCTGTCAATTGTGTTAGTATGAACGACCAGCCAAGCTGATAGCAATGCGGAGTGCGTTAGTGGCGAGCGCCTTGCCCACTACACCACCTAGCCGCCCTGAATATCATACTTCTGAACTATTAAACAAACTATGCAAATTTTTCTGTGTCCAGGGTCGCCCTACTTGTTTGTCCTGAGATGTTCACAGAATGTTTAGAATCGTTCTTCCAAGAAGGAACCCATGAACATGACTAATCACCACTCCCCAAGCATTCCACACGACAAGTACAGATCACACTCGAACCTACGACACTTCACGTCAAATGCCAAAACAAACACATACAGTAGTTTCTACTCTGAAGTGTCTGTTTGACTGAAGTCTGCCTGGCAGTAGAGTGTTTAGACTAGAGTGTTTATAGTATGATGTTTAGAGGTCCCAAAATGAATGCAAGTGAAAGCCTGACACTTGGGAGGAAGGGTGGTGTTGACGGTGAACAGCACTAGTTGTTTGCTTCCTTGTAGTTTAGATGGTGGTAAGCTTGCTGAAAGCTGATTGGTGGTATCCCTGTACCCAAAAAAAATCCAAGCCCGCTTGCCTCAACGACGTAGCTCTCACCTCCATAGTAGCCATGAACTGCTTTGAGAAGCTAGTGAAGGGCTACATCTGCTCCTCCCTCCCCATCAACCTGGACCCTCTGCAATTTGCCCCAACAGGTCCACGGAGGACGCCATAGCCCAAGATACAAGATACAAGAGTTTTATTTGTCACGGCATACAAGTATACAATGAAATGTGGGGGGTCTTGCCCGCAACGATGTGCATAATTACAATAGTAATATATAAGAAGAATCCAATAGAACGACATTGCTCTCTACAGCTCCGGAGTAGAAGGACTGGAGTATCTTCCCAGATACTCTGAACTTCCTTAACTGCGTCAGGTGGTAGAGGCGCTGCTTCGCCTTTTTTTTTACGACTGAGCCCATGTGCTGCACACAGCAGCATCACACCTGGACAAGAGGCAGGGGAACTATGTGAGAATGCTGTTCATCGACTACAGCTCAGCATTCAATACCATAGTCCCCTCCATACTCATAGCCAAGCTCAGGGACCTGGGCTTGAACTATGACCTATGCCAGTGGGTCTTGGACTTCCTGACGGGAAGACCCCAGGTGGTGAGAGCCGGCAACTGCACCTCCTCATCCATTACCCTCAACACGGGGGCCCCCCAGGTGTTGCCTCTCCCTGAACGTCAGCAAAACAAAAGAGATGATTGTGGACTTTAGGTTTTAAGTACCTCGGAGTCCACATATCCAAGGACTTTACATGGACCACACACATTGACAGTGTAGTCAAGAAGGCACAGCAGCGCCTCTACAGTACCTCCTTAGGCAACTAAGGAAGTTCAACGTGAGTCAGAAGATCCTTAAGAACTTCTACTCGTGCACAATAGAGAGCATCCTGACTGGTAACATCACCTCCTGGTTTGGGAATAGCACTGCACAAGACCGTAGCAGACTGCAAAGAGTGGCTCGTTCAGCCGAACGCACAATTGGATGGGGGCTTCCCACTCTCCAGAACATTTACAACAAGCGTTGCAGGGCCAAGGCTAAGAGAATAATCAAAGACCCCAGCCACCCAAACAACTGCCTCTTTGAACTGCTGTGGTCAGGCAAGCGATACCGGAGTCTCATGGCCAGTACAGAGAGACTCTGAAGGAGCTTCTATCCCCAGGCCATCAGGAGTTCAAAACATTGAATCCCTATTGATTGATTGATTGATTGATTGATTGATTGATTGATTGAAAAATTGTATTAACAGATTGCAGAATTGGTACAGTACAGTACAGCTCAATACACACAATTGTTAAGGGGATGCAGACCAGAGAAAGACTTTCGTCTTGTTTACATCAGGGTCCCCCATTTTCAATTCATAATGAGTTGAAATGAATGAACACAAATCTGATCCAATCAGATATAGGGATTACAAGTTTTGAACTCCTGGGCCCAGACCATCAGGATGCTCAAAGTGGACTCTATGTAACAACAACCCATCATCTACACTCACAGCACACACATCCACACGCACACACTCACTTTAAACAAACACTCACCTTACCACCCACTTTAGACACTTTATATTTAGTAGTAAAGAGATTTGCACTACAACTCATACCTCATTGCACCTTACCCTAAATTGTACCTCATCCCATTTCTGCATTGTACTTTATATTGTATTGTAACTCAGTTACACATTTTTTCTACTCTGTATTGTATATTGTATATATGTATATTGATGAACATTTTAGGCCCCGTCCACACGAACGCTGGGTTTAATGTAACCGTGATTGTATGTGCGCAGTTGCACTGTTCGGCCACACACAACCGGGGATTTGCTACACTGCAACCGCGGTCTTTGAAACCGGTGGCCAGGGTGGAGTTGTGCGGTTTTGCAGTTGCGTGTGGGCATAGCAACCGAGGTTATTCCCAGTGTTTACAGCAGAGCTGTCGCAATTATTCCCCATGTTCACGGCAGACCGCGGGGTAGAGAGATTAGAGCAGAGCCAACTACACCAGTGTTTACAGCAGAGCTGTCCCAAGTAGCGTTATATGAAAATGATTGTAACAAACTTTTGTTCAAAACGTATTGTCTGTGTTGAAGAGTGTTGTGATCGACTGATGTCTGTTGACGCTCAGAGTAAACATGTAGCTGCAGCTAAACTAAACTCATGTGTTGTCAAGTTATTGTTATAAGGAACCCAGTCCAGGCTGCATCCCCTTAACAATTGTTTGTATTGAGCCGTATTGTATTGTACCCATTCTGCAATGTGTTAAATAACGTTTGCATCCATTCATTATACTAGCGTTAACGTTGCATTATTACGTTAGCATTTAAGCTATATACTATACATAGAGAATGCCATTGACATTAGCATGTAGCTAACAACACCGGAGATCTTTTTTGTGAGACTAAACTATTCGCTCTTGGTGGTAAATTGTGTTGCTGATGGTTTTGTTTCATCAACAAAATGAGAGGCAGAACACAGTGAATGTATCAGTTTGTTTATTGCAGTTTCTTTCTTTGCTGAAAATATATGTTCCGTTGGCAAAATGATCAATAGGGTCCAGCTGTGCTTCTAAACAGGAAGTTTACTTCTTCTTCTTCAGTAAATTAATGGCAGATCGCGACCCAACAGGAAGTTTAGTGAGCTTTCAGTCTTTTCTGATTGGTTGAAATGGCCTTCATGTCTGAACAACATCGCCGCTTACTGCTTTGGCATTGTATTACATTGTACTAAATGTATCGGTTGCTGGGTTCCAGCTCTGCCGTGAGTACGCAGTTATACACGGTTGTCCACCTGTGTTCACCGTGTGGACGGAGTTTTATTTTTTCAAACTTCTGTCATATTAAATCCAAACTCTCGTGTGGACAGGGCCTTAGTTTACACTTTGTTTACGGACTTTCTATTTTATACTTTATCTATTTTTATCTAGCACACTCTCAGGAGCGAAACAGAAAAAAGCATTTCATATAAAAGTATTCTGTATTTTTGTATGACAACTAACAAAGAAACTTTTTCTTTTTTTATCCAATTTTTCTCCCCATTTTCTATTTAACTCCCATCCCAATTTTCGTGTATCCAATTCTCCCCTCCCCCTGTCTTGAACGTTGCTAGACCATGCCTCCCACTGGTCGGCTGTAGTGAGGATAGAAGCCTTGCATCACGTGTCCCCTCCGGTACACGAGGAGGCAGCCTGTCGCATCTTTTCGCCACAGCAGCTCGAACTCTCGGTGGCGAGGAGTAACACGTGGGAGGCTCACGCTGCCCCCGTCACTTCTTGCTTCCGTCGCACCGGTGTCACCAAGCCGACCTGTAGGAGTCGCTGTCCACAACGTCAAATCCCCACCCACCGGCTTTCCCACCCTCTAACCCCTTGCCAATTGTGTTAGTATGAACGACCAGCCAGCCGGTAGCAACGCCCAGAGCTGGGCTCGAACCCAGCGTCTCCTGTGTTAGAGGCGAGCGCCTTGCCCACTGCGCCAATCAGCCGCCCAACTAATAAAGAAACTTGAAACTTGCTTCCTTGTAGTTTAGACGGTGGTAAGCCTGCTGAAAGCTGATATGTTCTACTAAAGTGAAATCTCTATTGTGAAATCACTTTAACTACCCATTAAAAACCTTTCACTGCCACACGACAGAAGGTTAACCCTTTACTATCACACAACCGACGGCGATGCTCCATCATTAGCATCATTAGCTCCGTATCCACGGAGCTAATGATGCTAATGATGGAGCATCGCCGTCGGTCGTGTGATAGTAAGGGGCTAACCTTCTGTATTGTCACAGTGAAAGGGTTAACCGGCTGTCGTGTGGCAGTGAAAGGGTTAACTATTTATTAAAATGTGGTATTGTTCTACTGATGATGCGTTCTGATTCCTGTCCTGTGCTTGATGTTCTAGAGATCTGAAGCCAGAGAACATTCTTCTGGATGATAATGGTATGTACAATATGTGAGGGCGCCAGTCATACTAACATATTAATCATGTCATTGGTCCAGTGTGTGTGTGTGTGTGTATCTGTCTGTGGTGTGTGTGTATATGTCTGTGGTGTGTGTGTGTGTGTGTGTGTGTCTATGTTGTGTGTATATCTGTCTGTGGTGTGTGTGCATGTCTGTGGTGTGTGCGTGTGTGTGTGTGTCCGTCTGTAGTGTGTGTGTATCCGTCTGTGGTGTGTGTGTGTCTGTGGTGTGTTTGTGTATATGTCTGTGGTGTGTGTGTGTCTGTGTTGTGTGTGTATATGTCTGTGGTGTGTGTCTGTGGTGTGTGTGTGTGTATATGTCTGTGGTGTGTGTGTGTGTGTGTCTATGTTGTGTGTGTATATGTCTGTGGTGTGTGTGTGTGTCTGTGTTGTGTGTGTATCTGTCTGTGGTGTGTGACGTGTGTGTGTCTGTGGTGTGTGTGTGTGTGTGTGTGTGTCTGTGGTGTGTGTGTATATGTCTGTGGTGTGTGTGTGTGTGTGTGTGTCTGTGGTGTGTGTGTATATGTCTGTGGTGTGTGTCTGTGTGTCTGTGTGTGTGTGTGTGTGTATCTGTCGGTCTGTTCTGACTACATGTCTCTCTACACTATTCTGACTACAATATTCCGACTACACTATTTAATTTTTTTATCCACTTTTTCTCCTTATTTTTTCTATTTTTCTCCCATCCCAATTTCGCCTCGCCAATTCGCCCCTCCCCTGTCTCGAACGTTGCTAGACTATGCCTCCCACTGGTCGGCTGCAGTGTGGACGAAGCCTTGCATCACGTGTCCCCTCCGGTACACGAGGAGGCAGCCTGTCGCATCTTTTCACCTGCACAGCGCGATCTCTCAGTGGCGAGGAGTAACGCGTGGGAGGCTCACGCTGCCCCCGATACTTCCTGATTCTGCTGTACAGGCGCACCAACCGACCTGTAGGAGTCGCTGTCCACAACGTCCAATCCCCACCCACCGGATTTCCCACCCTCTAACACTGCCAATTGTGTTACTATGACGACTGGCCAAGCCGGTAGCAACGCAGAGAGCTGGGCTCGATACCAGCATCTCCTGCATTAGTGGCGAGCACCTTGCCCACTGCGCCACTCAGCCGCCTCCGACTACACTATTCTGACTACACTATTCCGACTACACTATTCCGACTACACTATGCCGACTACACTATTCCGACTACACTATTCTGACTACACTATTCCGACTACACTATTCCGACTACACTATTCCGACTACACTATTCCGACTACACTATTCCGACTACACTATTCCGACTACACTATTCCGACTACACTATTCCGACTACACTATTCTGACTACACTATTCTGACTACACTATTCCGACTACACTATTCTGACTACACTATTCCGACTACACTTGTTCTGAAGGGCCAGATTAACTCTGAGAATCTACGTTTATTATTTTGTATAACTTGTATATTATTTTTTTTTTTTTTTTTTGATCCACTTTTTCTCCCATTTTTCTATATTTTTCTCCCATCCCAATTTCGTATCATCCAATTCAACCCTCCCCTGTCACGAACGCTGTTTCTTGCCTCCCACAAGCCGGCTGCAATGTGGACTAAGTCATACATAGCACAAGTCCCCTCCGGTACTTGAGGTAACAGCAGTCGCATCTTTTCACCTGCGCAGCTCGAGCTCTCAGTGTCGAGGAGTAACGCGTGGGAGGCTCACGCTGCCCCCGACACTTCCTGATTCTACTGCGCAGGCGCACCAACCGACTTGTAGGAGTCGCTTGTTCACAACGTTCGATCCCCACCCTTCAGTTTTCCCTCCCCGTAATACGGCCAATGTGTATTACTGCGGACGACCAGCCAAACTGAAAAACAATGTGGAGAGCTGGATTCGAACACGCGAATCCTAGCGTCTCCACACTGGTGGCGAGTGCCTTAGACCACTACACCACCTAGCCGCCACTTGTATATTATTTATATATATAAGCTATATACCTTTAAGCTTCCGTTTGAATCATAGCATTATTCGCTCGCCTCATTGGACACCGCCCTTGACACTGGCGGCGCCAGCAGTCGCGCCCCCCAGACAAGTTCAAAGACGTGTCCGGGCAAGTTCAGACATGCCCTTAGCCGGCGCATTGATTCCGGACAAGCAATTCGGTTGCGCTCTAGAAATCACTCTGAGTATATATATTGTAGAAGGCGCAGCAGCCGCAGTGAAGTGTGAACCTAATCTAATGTGCAGCTGTGTGTGAACTTAACGTAACTAGTATCAGAACACGAGGTGAAGTGTGAAGTAACCTAACAGCAGAACGAGTGGACATGTGAGCAGTGGAAGCCTACCCGCGGTGTATCGTTACGGATAGCTAGTAGCTACTTAGATACGACCCTAATATTGTAGAACCATTATTGGTGTATTATAGTGACTTGTGTAAGCGAAGTAACGTGGAGAAGAGCATAGTTAAGACCATCGGCGCTTGGATCTAACTACACCTGACGACCTTCACCGGGCTAGCTTCTAGGACCAACGAAGCTAGCTAGCTACTATCACTGCTATCAGGCTTTGGATTAAGAGCTATTACCCTGCCATCGGGCACTTGAATTACAAGGACTGGATCCGTACGAGAACCCCTTTTCTTCAGTGACCGCAGGAGTATCCGACTATTCTTCAATTCCTCTGGAGCTTACCACTCCGTGGGGGAAATCACCAGTCTCCAGCTATCCCCCTCGCTTGCCCTGTATCGCCTCTCTCACTCCATGCAGAGCTCCGGTCGAGTATTCTTAACCTAGGAATTATTCATTCCCCTTGACTTTGATACTCTGACATTCTACTATCATTTCACTATTAAAAGAGCAACGTGATCATTCAGTTGTATATTGATTACTATTAAAATACTGTAAACGTGATCTCTTTGTCCCCGTGCCGTCAATTGAGTGTCTGCCATATTTACCTAACTGTACTGTCTGGCAAGTAATAATATTTAGTAGTGGTTTAATCTAAACAATCTTTAATACAGTCCGGGTTTTGTAACCCCTCAGTTACAACACTATTCCGACTACACGTCTAGCCGAGATCTGATTCAGACAACTCAGGAAATGCTGATGAGGATGTTTTGTCAATGAGGTCGTGTGGCGGGAGATTCAGGAAGTGAAATGTGATGTGAGAGCATTGGGCGTTGTTGTTCATTCTATTTTTAGAATTCCTTCTTCCTCCATTCCTGGATAATGGGAAGCAACTCTGCCCTACATACCTCAATAGTTACATACCTCAATAGTTAGATACCACCTCTGTACCTAGTAGTAGTAGTAGTAGTAGTAGTAGTAGTAGTAGTAGTAGTAGTAGTAGTAGTAGTAGTAGTAGTAGTAGTAGTAGTAGTAGTAGTAGTAGTAGTAGTAGTAGTAGTAGTAGTAGTAGTAGTAGTAGTAGTAGTAGTAGTAGTAGTAGTAGTAGTAGTAGTAGTAGTAGTAGTAGTAGTAGTTTATTCAGTCATCATCTCACACAATACAATATACACCATCATTAACAATATTTGATTTTACAGTGACTGAAAAGGTACAGACTGAAGCATAATGCTTATACCATGCCTGTCCTATATTCTTAACAAAAATTAAGACTCCAAAACAGTATTCTAAAAGAAAATAGCAAAAAAACAGTATTAGCGCCCGCGTCCACCTGCCGCATATTTCTGGGCGCAAGCGTCTTTTGTCAATTGATCCCAATGAGGACAGAGCGCATGCTGCCGCCTGTAGGAAATGCGCTGCAGTCGGCTTCTTTTTCAGCGCTTTTCTGTGCGGCAGCGCCCAGCGTTTAAAGTTGAAACTTTCCTCTCCTCCTCTCAGGGCACATCCGTATCTCTGACCTGGGTCTGGCCGTCCGGCTGTCGGCGGAGGGTCTGGTGAAGGGCCGGGTGGGGACCGTGGGCTACATGGGTAGGTACCTCGTCACCAGACTGACCCCTGACCTCATCATCCAGACTGACCTCGTCACCAGACTGACCTCATCACCAGACTGACCTCATCACCAGACTGACCTCATCATCCAGAGACCAGACTGACCTCATCACCTCTGATCTGTACCGCCCACTGGGTCTCAGCAGAGCAGACTGGGGGCCTCACTCCTCCTCTTGTTCTGGGTCTCAGCAGAGCAGACCGGGCGCCTCACCCCCTCCTCTTGTCCCCGCAGCCCCCGAGGTGGTCAGCGGCGAGCGTTACGGCACGAGTCCCGACTGGTGGGGCCTGGGCTGCCTGGTGTACGAGATGACGGCGGGCCGCGCCCCCTTCAGACAACACGGCGAGCGGCCCAACAGGTCCGTCATGGAGAAGAGGATACGAGGCGAGGAGGCGCACTACGGCAAGACCTTCAGCGGCGAAGCCAAAGACCTGTGTTGTCGGGTGAGGAGCCCCTCCTGGTCTCTCCTGGTGTCTAACCCTACCCTCCTGCTAGTCTCTCCTAGTCTCTCCTGGTGTCTAACCCTACCCTCCTGCTAGTCTCTCCTAGTCTCTCCTGGTGTCTAACCCTACCCTCCTGCTAGTCTCTCCTGGTGTCTAACCCTACCCTCCTGCTAGTCTCTCCTAGTCTCTCCTGGTGTCTAACCCTACCCTCCTGCTAGTCTCTCCTAGTCTCTGCTGTAACATGGTTGTCTCTCTGATGTCATGTCTGTCTGTCTGTCTCTGCTGTAACATGGTTGTCTCTCTGATGTCATGTCTGTCTGTCTGTCTCTGCTGTAACATGGTTGTCTCTCTGATGTCATGTCTGTCTGTCTGTCTCTGCTGTAACATGGTTGTCTCTCTGATGTCGTGTCTGTCTGTCTGTCTCTGCTGTAACATGGTTGTCTCTCTGACGTCATGTCTGTCTGTCTGTCTCTGCTGTAACATGGTTGTCTCTCTACTGTCTGTCTGTCTGTCTGTCTCTGCTGTAACATGGTCGTCTCTCTGATGTCTGTCTGTCTGTCTCTGCTGTAACATGGTTGTCTCTCTGATGTCTTGTCTGTCTGTCTCTGCTGTAACATGGTTGTCTCTCTGACGTCATGTCTGTCTGTCTGTCTCTGCTGTAACATGGTTGTCTCTCTGATGTCTTGTCTGTCTGCCTGTCTGTCTCTGCTGTAACATGGTTGTCTCTCTGATGTCTTGTCTGTCTGTCTGTCTCTGCTGTAACATGGTTGTCTCTCTGATGTCATGTCTGTCTGTCTGTCTCTGCTGTAACATGGTTGTCTCTCTACTGTCATGTCTGTCTGTCTGTCTCTGCTGTAACATGGTTGTCTCTCTGATGTCTTGTCTGCCTGTCTGTCTCTGCTGTAACATGGTTGTCTCTCTGACGTCTTGTCTGTCTGTCTGTCTCTGCTGTAACATGGTTGTCTCTCTGACGTCTTGTCTGTCTGTCTGTCTCTGCTGTAACATGGTTGTCTCTCTGATGTCTGTCTGTCTGTCTGTCTCTGCTGTAACATGGTTGATGTCCTATGCTCTTCTTTTTTGTAACTCAATATTGACACAAAACACATTTCTGGATCAACAGACAATAAAGAACTACCTTATCTTAGTCTACCCCCACCGCGTCTATACTTTCCGTAGCCGCATTTCTGGCAGACGCTCTCTGATTGGCCGACGCTAGTTTCTACACTGGTTAAGCTTAGGCACTCTTTCGAAGTTGGTTAAGGTTAGAGTTTGTCGTAGAGCAGGGCGATAGAAGGCGCCAGGTAGTTTGCGGGCTGTTTGACGTGGAAATGGGCAAAGACACAGCTCGTCGCGCTATTGGGCGCGCACATGTCACATGACCAGAAACGTCTGGCAGAAATGCGGCTACGGAAAGTATAGACGCACCCCCACCCCACTAAACGGTCTCCCTGGTTCACCCGGTTGTGCCGCCTCAGCTGCTGACCAAGGACCCGGCACAGAGACTGGGGTGCCAGGCGTCGGGCGCCGCGGGGGTCCAGGCCCACCCGTTCTTCAGAGACGTCCGGTTCCGGATGCTGGAGGCGGGGCTTGTCGAGGCTCCGTTTAAACCCGACGTGAGTAGAACCCTAAAACTCTACACGCCTCACTGGGTGAGTCACATGACACAGTCACCCCACTCTACACGCCTCACTGGGTGAGTCACATGACACAGTCACCCCACTCTACACGCCTCACTGGGTGAGTCACATGACACAGTCACCCCACTCTACACGCCTCACTGGGTGAGTCACATGACACAGTCACCCCACTCTACACGCCTCACTGGGTGAGTCACATGACACAGTCACCCCACTCTACACGCCTCACTGGGTGAGTCACATGACACAGTCACCCCACTCTACACGCCTCACTGGGTGAGTCACATGACACAGTCACCCCACTCTACACGCCTCACTGCCACACAACAGGCGGGTTAACCCTTTCACTGCGACAATACACAGAAGGTTAACCCTGGCTTTACTATCGCACTATCGTCGGTAGGGTGATAGTAAAGGGTCAACCTTCTGTAGCGTGGCAGTGAAAGGGTTAACCTTAGTAACCGTCGGCAGTAGGGGTGTGAGGACGCATCGATTAATCGAAATGCATCGATTCTAATGTGTTCGATTCGATGCATCGATTTGAATATGTTAGAATCGATTATAATCGGAATTAATCGAAAAATAAAAGAAAATGTGTTTTTTTTTTTGGCGTGTATTGTTTTTATTGACCTATAGTCCATTCATGCTGAGTGAATCAGTTCCCCCTGCAGCCACATTTGTGTATTCAACATTTTGGGGGGAATTAACTGATAGAAAATTAATCGAATCAAATCGAATCGTGGTCAAATGAAGAGATCTCATGATGCATTGAACCGTTGCCTGAAGAATCGTAATCGAATTGCAGTGAAAGGGTTAACCTTAGTAACCGTCGGTAGTGTGATAGTAAAGGGTTAACCTGCTGTAGTGTGGCAGTGAAAGGGTTAACCTGCTGTTGTGTGGCAGTGAAAGGGTTAACCTTAGTAACCGGCGGTAGTGTGATAGTAAAGGGTTAACCTGCTGTTGTGTGGCAGTGAAAGGGTTAATAAGACACGAGGGATAATGTAGTTGTTGGGCGGTTGTCGTCACCATCCCCCCCCCTGTGCCGCTCTCTCTCGCCCCCTGCAGCCCAGGCTGGTGTACTGCAGCGATGTTCATGACATCGACGAGTTCTCCACGGTGAAGGGCGTCACCCTGGACAGGTCAGACGAGGACTTCTACCACGAGTTCGACACGGGCAGCGTTCCGTTAACCTGGCAGAGCGAGGTGAGCTCATCTACTCTGGACCACTTTCAACCAAAATGGAAGAGACCTTTGTCCTCCTCTCTCACACTCTCACACTATCCCACACTCACTCACTCTCTCTCACTCACTCTCTCTCTCTCTCTCTCTCTCTCTCTCTCTCACTGACTCTCACAATCACTCACTCTCTCTCTCTCACTGACTCTCACTCACTCACTCTCACACACTCTCTCTCTCACTCTCACTCACTCACTCTCACACACACTCACTCTCTCACACACTCTCCCTCTCTCACTCACACTCTCACTCACTATCTCTCTCTCTCTCTCACTCACTCTCACACTCACTCTCTCACACTCACTCTCTCTCACACTCTCACACTCACTGACTCTCTCTCACACTCACACACTCACTGACTCTCTCTCACACTCTCTCTCTCACTCACTCACTCTCACACACTCACTCTCTCACACACTCTCCCTCTCTCACTCACTATCTCTCTCTCTCTCTCTCTCTCTCACTCTCACACTCACTGACTCTCTCTCACACTCTCTCTCTCACTCTCACTCACTCACTCTCACACACTCACTCTCTCACACACTCTCCCTCTCTCACTCACTATCTCTCTCTCTCTCTCTCTCTCTCACTCTCACACACTCACTCTCTCTCACACTCACTGACTCTCTCTCACACTCACTCTCTCTCACTCTCACTCACTCACTCTCACACACACTCACTTTCTCTCACACTCACTCTCTCTCACACTCTCTCTCACTCACACACTCACTGACTCTCTCTCTCTCTCTCTCTCTCTCTCTCTCTTCTCTCTCTCGAGTCTAGATGATAGAAATGGAGTGCTTCAAGGAGCTCAATGTGTTTGGGCCGTCAGGCTCTCGTTCTCCAGACCTGGACTGGTCGGGCCCCCCCCGCCCTGCGAACCCCAAGCATAAAAAACACAAGTGTAATCATCTGTCTCTGTGGAAGCGCCTCTTCCCCAAGCAGGTGAGAACATTAACTACTGCTTTATAGAGTGTGTGTGTGTGTGTGTTTGTTGCAAAACATTATTATTAAGTCTTGTCCTTCATTGTGTTGCAGCGTGGAAGCGTTCAGGCCTCCTCCGTCCCCAGCGAAGAGTCCCTGGAGAAAGTAGGATTACTGACCACTCTCCTCTAAGGACGACCCCTGGTACTGACCGAGCTGTAGCCAAGAACTCTGTATGCAGTCAAACAACAATGGAAGCAGAGATGGATCTGTTCCTGTCCTCCTCTCTACCTGTTCTCCTCTCCACCTGTTCTCCTCTCTACCTGTTCTCCTCTCTACCTGTTCTCCTCTCTACCTGTTCTCCTCTCCACCTGTTCTCCTCTCCACCTGTCCTCCTCTCCACCTGTTCTCCTCTCTACCTGTTCTCCTCTCTACCTGTTCTCCTCTCCACCTGTTCTCCTCTCCACCTGTTCTCCTCTCCACCTGTCCTCCTCTCCACCTGTCCTCCTCTCCACCTGTCCTCCTCTCTACCTGTCCTCCTCTCCACCTGTTCTCCACTCTACCTGTCTAAACGTCCTCCTCCACGTTGCCTCAGTCGTCTGACCTGAGACCAGTTTTCTCTGAGGCTTCAATCTGTTTCTACTGTCTGCAGCTGCTGAACAACTGAACCCTTGAGACCAAGAACCTGTAACTACATGACACTACGTGTAACTCAGTATCTAAGTGTTTATTTTGGAGGCCCATGTATTCTGCAGCTGTGAAGTCAATTCAAATCACTTGGGAGCGCTATTCTCTCACATATCATGTATTTACATACCAGTAGATGGTATTGATAGCTAGCTAAAGACAGTATTGATAGCTAGCTAAAGTCAGTATTGATAGCTAGCTAAAGACAGTATTGATAGCTAGCTAAAAGACAGTGGTCCTTATTCTCGAATGGACATACGTAAAATGTACCAAGGATTCCATTCGTAACTCGATTTACATACTTATTCGGCATTCTCGAATGGCTTGGTATTGTAAATTCTTTGTAGGATGTACGTAGGATTTACGTACTCGTAAAGGCAGTCGCAAGTCGGACAGACCGGTGTGCGCTCGTGGTTTCAACTAGGGATGCCCCGATCGATCGGCCAGCGATAGATATAGTGAAATAGACTAAGAATAGATTAACGAATTCCATATAAATCTATAGTTCATTAATGATGCAGCAGCTGATTCTGTATACTGAATACTATACACACGTGCGAGCGTGCTCCGTAGCGGGACAGCGATTTGCGACTCCAGATGATGATAATATTTTATATAATCTCCCAAAATTAGATTAGATTATATTCAAATGTTTTGTCACCATAAAGCACAAGTACAATACAGCGCGAGAGCACACACGTACTGTATAAGGCTGTCAAAGTTAACGCGGTATTAGCGCGTTATCGCCCGATTCTATTAACGCCACTATTTTTTTTAACTCACGATTAACTTTTAAGATTTCTTTATTTTTTTGTATTTACTAGACTTCACTCAGGTGTATTATTGATGCTCTAATTGATACTATGTTTGTTTCTGATGTGTGTGTGTGTGTGTGAGATATAGAGAGAGAGAGGGGGGTGAGAGAGAGAGAGGGGGGTGAGAGAGATGAGGAAGGGGCAAGAGAGAAAGAGAGCTGGGAGAGTGTGTGTGAGAGAGAGAGGGGGGTGTGTGATTACTCAGCCCTTGTGTGTGTGAATGTAACAAGTTCCTAACGTTCTCTTTCCCCTATTATTTCATGCACACTTTATTCATTGTTTTAAATTATTATTTTCTTTTAAGTTATTTTGTGCATCACTCTGTTTTGAATTTGATGCAAATTTGCAATGCATGAGGGTCATCCGTTTGTGTTAAATGGCTGCATAAAGCAAGCATTTGTTGACTTGCATGTTGATAAGAGTATTAAAACTTGGAATTTGAAAAATATCTGTTTAAGAAAAAAAGAGAAAAAAAAATGCAATTAATTTGTGATTAATCGCGAGTTAACTATGGTCAATCATGCAATTAATCGAGTTAAATATTTTAATCGATTGACAGCACTATATATATATGCGAAATTAATCGTTCCAGCAGTAGGCCTCTATTATTCGAATGACTTGTTTTGTTAGGTATTATAGTAGTACGTCCTACTGTAGAACTCAAATCAAATCAAATCAAATTTATTTGTAAGGCCCGACGACACACGTTAATGTCCCCATGGGCCGGACACGTCTTCTTTAAACAAGTCAAGAAGAAACATCACAATAAGAACAAAACAAGAACACCATAAGGTCCAACAAATTTAAAATAAATGCAAAATAAATGAACATGACATATTAGCGTGACATCTCATTGTAATGTCAATACTGAAAGACTGTGCGATTGGCTCTTGACAAGCGTGCAGTCGTCCAACACCAGATGCCCTCAGGTGACATTAGGGCAAAACTGAAGCAATGAAATGTCCCTTTAGTGCAGGGACTTACCCTGGTTAAATAACCTTACCCTGGTTAAATAACCTTACCCTGGTTAAATAACCTTACCCTGGTTAAATAACCTTACCCTGGTTAAATAACCTTACCCTGGTTAAATAACCTTACCCTGGTTAAATAACCTTACCCGGGTTAAATAACCTTGCCCGGGTTAAATAACCTTACCCTGGTTAAATAACCTTACCCTGGTTAAATAACCTTACCCTGGTTAAATAACCTTACCCGGGTTAAATAACCTTACCCTGGTTAAATAACCTTGCCCGGGTTAAATAACCTTACCCTGGTTAAATAACCTTACCCTGGTTAAATAACCTTACCCTGGTTAAATAACCTTACCCGGGTTAAATAACCTTACCCTGGTTAAATAACCTTACCCTGGACCCGGTAAATGTCCAAACCCCCACCCAACCCCCTCCAATGTACAGTTTCTTCCCCCTCGAATGTATATATTTTCTTTTATAATATCCGTCTCTTAAACAGTACTGTATATTTGTATATCTTGTATGTCGTAAATGTCTGGATGTAACAGTACTGTATATCTGTAATGTCATGTATGTCCTGATGAATTGAAAATGGGGGACCCTGATGTGAACAAGACTAAAGTCTTTCTCTGGTCTGCATCCCCTTAACAATTGTGTGTATTGAGCCGTACTGTATTGTACCCATTCTGCAATCTGTTAATAAAGTTTTCAATCAATCAATTGTGTTTCATTCTCTACCTGGACAATCTGACCTCAGAACAGTTCAGGAGTTCTAACCCGACACTGTTTCATTCTCTACCTGGACAATCTGACCTCAGAACAGTTCAGGAGTTCTAACCCGACACTGTTTCATTCTCTACCTGGACAATCTGACCTCAGAACAGTTCAGGAGTTCCAACCCAACACTGTGTTCCATTCTCTACCTGGACAATCTGACCTCGGAACAGTTCAGGAGTTCTAACCCAACACTGTGTTCCATTCTCTACCTGGACAATCTGACCTCAGAACAGTTCAGGAGTTCTAACCCAACACTGTGTTTCATTCTCTACCTGGACAATCTGACCTCAGAACAGTTCAGGAGTTCTAACCCAACACTGTGTTTCATTCTCTACCGGGACAATCTGACCTCGGAACAGTTCAGGAGTTCTAACCCAACACTGTGTTTCATTCTCTACCTGGACAATCTGACCTCAGAACCAGTTCAGGAGTTCTAACCCAACACTGTGTTCCATTCTCTACCTGGACAATCTGACCTCAGAACAGTTCAGGAGTTCTAACCCAACACTGTGTTTCATTCTCTACCTGGACAAATGGACTTGGTGACGATCCACTGTTTACGGTCTAAACATGTTTGTACTGGTTGCATAGCAACCTCTTGTTGCCCAGATGCCTTATTTTGCATCTTCTTCCTCGTCTCAACAAGAGGCCTCATGCTGGCCGTCTTCCAGCATGGCTCCCTGTAGCGTAGCAACCATTGTTTTGTACACGGCAGTGGAAGAGACGACTGTTTGCTATGAGAAATATATCAACAAAAGCACAAACGATTGTGAGTTATTGCCGGATGCCAGTAGAACAGCAGTGTTTTAAAACTTGCTCCTCCACTTCAGAAATGAGGTCATTTATTTTTTTTAAAGTGGTTACCAACGGTTACAGGCAGCTATGCTGGAAGATATCATGCCTGTATTGTTGGCAAGCATGTGTATCATATTACCCAACGGTCACCCTTAAGTCCATGTGCACAAGGTGGGTGATTTTTCATGCCGGGCGACAGATTGTTATGAATGAGAGAAGCCGCACAGCACGATCGCGCAGCAACTTCTGTCGCCTGGCTAAATATCAACTTCTGTCGCCTGGCTAAATATCAACTTCTGTCTCCTGGCTAAATATCAACTTCTGTCGCCTGGCTAAATATCAACTTCTGTCGCCTGGCTAAATATCAACTTCTGTCGCCTGGCTAAATATCAACTTCTGTCGTCTGGCTAAATATCAACTTCTGTCGCCTGGCTAAATATCAACTTCTGTCGCCTGGCTAAATATCAACTTCTGTCGCCTGGCTAAATATCAACTTCTGTCGCCTGGCTAAATATCAACTTCTGTCGCCTGGCTAAATATCAACTTCTGTCGCCTGGCTAAATATCACCTTCTGTCGCCTGGCTAAATATCAACTTCTGTCGCCTGGCTAAATATCAACTTCTGTCGCCTGGCTAAATATCAACTTCTGTCGCCTGGCTAAATATCAACTTCTGTCGCCTGGCTAAATATCAACTTCTGTCGCCTGGCTAAATATCAACTTCTGTCGCCTGGCTAAATATCAACTTCTGTCGCCTGGCTAAATATCAACTTCTGTCGCCTGGCTAAATATCAACTTCTGTCGCCTGGCTAAATATCAACTTCTGTCGCCTGATCACCTTCTGTCGCCTGGCTAAATATCAACTTCTGTCGCCTGGCTAAATATCAACTTCTGTCGCCTGGCTAAATATCAACTTCTGTCGCCTGGCTAAATATCAACTTCTGTCGCCTGATCACCTTCTGTCGCCTGGCTAAATATCAACTTCTGTCGCCTGATCACCTTCTGTCGCCTGGCTAAATATCAACCTCTGTCGCCTGGCTAAATATCAACTTCTGTCGCCTGGCTAAATATCAACTTCTGTCGCCTGGCTAAATATCAACTTCTGTCGCCTGGCTAAATATCAACTTCTGTCGCCTGGCTAAATATCAACCTCTGTCGCCTGGCTAAATATCAACTTCTGTCGCCTGGCTAAATATCAACTTCTGTCGCCTGGCTAAATATCAACTTCTGTCGCCTGGCTAAATATCAACTTCTGTCGCCTGGCTAAATATCAACTTCTGTCGCCTGGCTAAATATCAACTTCTGTCGCCTGGCTAAATATCACCTTCTGTCGCCTGGCTAAATATCACCTTCTGTCGCCTGGCTAAATATCAACTTCTGTCGCCTGGCTAAATATCAACTTCTGTCGCCTGGCTAAATATCAACTTCTGTCGCCTGGCTAAATATCAACTTCTGTCGCCTGGCTAAATATCAACTTCTGTCGCCTGGCTAAATATCAACTTCTGTCGCCTGGCTAAATATCAACTTCTGTCGCCTGGCTAAATATCAACTTCTGTCGCCTGGCTAAATATCAACTTCTGTCGCCTGGCTAAATATCAACTTCTGTCGCCTGGCTAAATATCAACTTCTGTCGCCTGGCTAAATATCGCCTCAATCCTATAGTTTTTTAGGCAGACAGGCGACACGGCAAGGACAATGAGGAAATAACATAACTTCTACTGGCGTATCATTTGTAATATAAATTAATTTATCAATATTCATTTTTTTTTTTTTTATTGATCTTTTCCCCCCTCCTTTTTCATCCGATTTTCTCCCATCCCAATGTTAGCCGTTATGCCAATTCCCAATCCCCTTCCTGGTCGCTGCGCACTTACCCCCCACAGTCGGTCTGGGAGAGTGGAGGCTATCACGTGCTTCCTCCGACACACGTCTAGCCAATCAACCGCTTCTTTTCACCTGGCAGCGCGGACTCTCACTGAGAGGGTGTAACGTGTGGAAGGATCACACTACCCCCCTTAGATCCTATCCGCGCTCAGCAGGCGCCCCGACCGAACTGTAGGAGTCGCTGTTTACAACGACCCGGACCCACCCCGCCAGCTTCTCCCACCCTCTAATACTGCCAATTGTATTAGTGTGAACGGCCAGCCAAGCTGGTGACAACCCCGGAGCTGTGAGCTGGATTCGAACAGGCGAATCCAGCCGCTCCGGGGTTGGTGACGAACGCAATCTCCGTTACGCCACCTGACCGCCCTATCAATACATTCATTGATCAATAACCTACGTATTATTACCATGTTAATTAACAGGAACAATTTAAATAAATAACGTTAAGTTGGGTGGCTGGGTGGCGCAGCGGACATTGTGCTCGTCACCAACGCAAGAGACACCGGGTTCGACTCCGGCTGTCGGCGTTGCCTCCGGCTTAGGCCAGGCAGTCGTCATACCAACTCAATTGGCAGAGTCAGCGGGTGGAAAGTCGATGGGTGGTAATCTGGACGTTACACCTCGCCAATGAGAGTCCGCGCTGGCAGGTGAAAAGATGCGACAGGCTGCCTCCTCGTGTATCGGAGGGGACACGTGATGCAAGGCTTCTATCCTCCCTACGACCGTCCAGTGGGGGGCATATGCGAGCAACGTTCAAGACAGGGGAGGGGAAAATTGGCACAGCGGGTAATTGGGATGGGAGAAAAAGTGGATCAAAAATAAATAACTATCGTTAGTTGAATAATGAGTTAATGCTGCCGTCATAGCGGTGGTCATAGTAGGCTATCGTAGATCTCTGTGGACATCTTCAGGCCAATCGGTGGTAGTGAACGTATAGCTTATATTCATTTTATTTTGTTTCGTACATGGGGGTAGTTAATCTTTGCACAATATCACCAACATCTTTTTTTTAACATGATACACCCGCTGGCCGAAAAGGAGCAGGATGAAGAAAATGTATGTTTCCTGCCCCCTTCCAAACTCCATATTCATTTTAACATAATGGTCAGCTCAAGTGCACCTTACAGCTTCATACCATAGAATAATAATAATAATAATCATTACCATAACTATGATAACAATAATAATAATGATAATATGACCATGAATAGGGGCGGCTAGGTGGTGTAGTGGGCAAGGCGCTCGCCATCAATGCAGGAGACGCTGGGTTCGAATCCAGCTCTGTGCGTTGCTATCAGCTTGGCTGGTCGTTCACACTAACACAATTGGCTGTATCAGGGGGTGGGAAAGCTGATGGGTGGGTCCTGGGCGTTGTGGACAGCGACCCCTACAGTTCGGTCGGGGCGCCTGCACAGCGAGGGTAGGATCTGGAGGGAGGTAGTGTGACCTTCCACACGTTACTCTCCCGGTGAGAATCTGCGCTGCCAGGCTGGCTGCCGGCTGGCTGCACATGTGTCGGAGGATAGCATGTGACAGTCTCCGGCCTCCCGGACCAACAGTAGAGGGGAGTGCGCAACAACCAGGAAGGGGGTTGGGAATTGGCATAACGACTAACAGTGGGATGGGAGAAAAATCGGGAAAAGGAGGGGGGAAAAATATGACCATGAATAATAACTATTATATATTATATTATATTATATTAACTAACTTGCCTGAACGGTTGTGTGTGGTGTGGGGTTGCTAAGAGACTGTTGAGCGACAGCTGATGGCATCGCCAGGCGACGTTGCTCGCCCGCCCCGTGCTTTGGACTCGAGTGTACCGGGTCAGATTCTATACTTTGTGTGCCTACTGTGCCAAATCTATGTAAATAAATCAAACCTTTCCTTCTGGTAGCGAGTAGTTTCTTTCTTTTTTTTATTATTAAAACCAGAATGAATACAAAACAATTGTAAATAAATTTTTAAAACTGAAACGGTAAAAAAAGAAAAAAATCAAAACCGGCCACTTAAACCACAACTGAACTCCGACAGTGGAGTCTTCTGTTTGGAGGATGGATGTCTGGAGGGAATGTTGACGGCTCAAAACACCAGAAGAAGAGAATCCGTGTTTCTACAGAATCACATTTATGGCTTAAAAAAAAATCAAAATATACATTTTCAACAAAGCAAGAGAGCACCAACCATCCTATTTCCACATATTGTTAAAGGTTCACAAATCCATGTGGGTTTTTACTTAAACAGGAATATTTTTATTGGGAGTTGCTTAGATGCCGATGAACCCGCGTGTCATTTGACCAGGCGGCTGCAGCGGACGATCGGCTCTTCAGAGCAACAGATTCATTCAGTAGAACCCCAACGTCTTGGGTAACTAGTGTGCTCCTCGTGGTCTCTCAAGAGTATAGTAGCTTAAACCCTCCCGGCTCACGGTCCGATACCGATGACTTCATGGACCAAACGCTGTTCCAACTGGCTGTGTGGAGTTCGAGGTGCGCTCGTTTCATGTCACATCTATCCTTCCCAGGGGGGGCTGCGGCGGCCGTCCACCTCGGTCTCCACGTGGTACAGCATGTCCGCCAGCGTGTGTTCGATCACGGCGCCCCAGCCCATGTCGCTCATCTGGGGGGTGGAGACAACAGCGGGTCGATCAAACATCAGATCAAGAATCATTACATTCAACGACCCGTTATTGTTGCTCATTGTGTCTGTTGACGGGCTACTAACACAGGAAGTACACAAACCCTACTAACACAGGAAGTACACAAACCCTACTGACACAGGAAGTACACAAACCCTACTGACACAGGAAGTACACAAACCCTACTAACACAGGAAGTACACAAACCATACTGACACAGGAAGTACACAAACCCTACTGACACAGGAAGAACACAAACCACACAGACGGTATTCAGAAACTGTGCCTTTAGCATCTAGTGTTGCTAAATGTATGATAATTATTATATGAGCGCTTTGATTGTCTAGAAAAGCGCTATATAAATGCAATGATCATTCATTCATTATATTCATACAATCAAGTTGGCTCGCTCGTTAGACGCAGAAGGAACAGCTTGTTGAGAACAGGACAGAAACGGGTATAGAGGCTGCTAGAATGAGAACAGGACTGAAACAGAGAGGTATAGAGGCTGCTAGAATGAGAACAGGACTGAAACAGAGAGGTATAGAGGCTGCTAGAATGAGAACAGGACTGAAACAGAGGTATAGAGGCTGCTAGAATGAGAACAGGACTGAAACAGAGCGGTATAGAGGCTGCTAGAATGAGAACAGGACTGAAACAGAGCGGTATAGAGGCTGCTAGAATGAGAACAGGACTGAAACAGAGAGGTATAGAGGCTGCTAGAATGAGAACAGGACTGAAACAGAGAGGTATAGAGGCTGCTAGAATGAGAACAGGACTGAAACAGAGAGGTAGAGAGGCTGCTAGAATGAGAACAGGACTGAAACAGAGCGGTATAGAGGCTGCTAGAATGAGAACAGGACTGAAACAGAGAGGTATAGAGGCTGCTAGAATGAGAACAGGACTGAAACAGAGAGGTATAGAGGCTGCTAGAATGAGAACAGGACTGACACAGAGGTATAGAGGCTGCTAGAATGAGAACAGGACTGAAACAGAGAGGTATAGAGGCTGCTAGAATGAGAACAGGACTGAAACAGAGAGGTATAGAGGCTGCTAGAATGAGAACAGGACTGAAACAGAGAGGTATAGAGGCTGCTAGAATGAGAACAGGACTGAAACAGAGAGGTATAGAGGCTGCTAGAATGAGAACAGGACTGAAACAGAGAGGTATAGAGGCTGCTAGAATGAGAACAGGACTGAAACAGAGAGGTATAGAGGCTGCTAGAATGAGAACAGGGCTGAAACAGAGCGGTATAGAGGCTGCTAGAATGAGAACAGGACTGAAACAGAGAGGTATAGAGGCTGCTAGAATGAGAACAGGACTGACACAGAGGTATAGAGGCTGCTAGAATGAGAACAGGACTGAAACAGAGAGGTATAGAGGCTGCTAGAATGAGAACAGGACTGAAACAGAGGTATAGAGGCTGCTAGAATGAGAACAGGACTGAAACAGAGAGGTATAGAGGCTGCTAGAATGAGAACAGGTTCAGTACTCACCGGCTGGAACTTGATGTCCTTAGGAGGGTGTTTGAAATGTGGTCCGAAATTAACAGAGACCTGGAAAGAGTCAATAATAACAACATGTATCAATATACAAAACAATAACTCAACATAAATGCACTGGAGTGCTGCTACTGCAGAACGCCTCATCAAAGACTGATCTCTTTGGTAATAAAGTAAATGACTGTGCTGAAGTCTGGGGAAACACTTAGTTATAATTCTACACTGCAACCACTTTTTATACTCCAAAAAAGGGCCATAAGGATAGTTCACATTGCAGGTTATCGTGATCACACAAACATATTATTTTTAAAGTCAAAAACATTAAAGTTAAATGATCTTGTGGAATTTAAAACAGCACAATTAATGTATAAAGCAAAAGGTCATGTACTTCAAGTTTCAAGTTTCTTTAATAGTTGTCATACAGAAGTACAGAATACTTTTATACAAAATGCTTCTTACTGTTACGCTCCAGAGACTGTGCAAGACAAGATAAGTATGAAATAAAATAACATAGTATAGCATGTAATTTAGAAGTAAAAAATAAAATAAAAAATTAGGTCACAGTGTTCAGTATAGACATATGTACAATGTTCGATGCAGAATAGACCATATAATATACAATACTGTGCAGTGTACTAATACAATACTATATAGTGCAAGGCAGAAATGGGATGAGGTGCAATTTAGGTACAATTTACAGTGGGTGTACGAGTTGTAGTGCAAATCCTTTATCAATAAATATAAAGTGTGTTTGTGTGGTTTAAGTGAGTGTGTGGGTGTGTGTGCTGTGTGCATTTGATGGTTGTTGCATAGTGTTTATTGTTCGTTTAGCAGCCTGATGGCCTGGGGATAGAAGCTTCTTCTGAGTCTTTCTGTGCTCGCCTTAAGACTCCGGTATCGCTTGCCTGACCGCAGCAGTTCAAAGAGGCAGTTGTTCGGGTGGCTCGAGTCCTTAATAATTCTCTTAGCCTTCCCCCTGCACCGCTTGTTGTAAATGTTCTGGAGGGTGGGAAGCCCCCCTCCAATTGTGCGTTCGGCTGAACGTGTCACTCTTTGTAGTCTGCTACGGTCTTGTGCGGTGCTATTCCCAAACCAGGAGGTGATGTTGCCAGTCAGGATGCTCTCTATTGTACATGAGTAGAAGTTCCTAAGGATCTTCTGACTGACTTGGAACTTCCTTAGGCGCCTGAGGAAGTAGAGGCGTTGCCGTGCCTTCTTCACGACACTGTGACTGTCAATGTGTGTGGTCCATGTCAAGTCCTCGGATATGTGGGCTCCGAGGTACTTGAAACTGTTCACTCTCTCAACCGGTGCCCCGTCGATGCTGAGGGGGCTGTAGTCCTTGACCCCCGACCTCCTGAAGTCCACAATCATCTCTTTTGTTTTGCTGACGTTCAGGGAGAGGCAGTTCTCCTGACACCACTGTGACAGATTCTCTACCTCTTCCAGGTAGGCCCTCTCGTCGTTGGCAGAGATCTACTTCCAGGAAACATTCAAGAACTGTTCTTTGATAGGGAGGGGGGGTTATAATCTGAGGGGAGAACTCAATTTAAAAGTGCTAAATGTACGCACTACCATGAGAAGACACTGCATCTCGATATGTGGAGTGAAACTGTGGAACAGTCTGAATGTGGTGCTAAAGCAATGTCCAAACATGAGACAATTCAAACAAATGTATAAGGAAATTATGTTCACGAGGTACAGGGAAGAGGAAGGGACTTGATGTTCACGGGTGTTAAAATTTTTATTTTATTTCTTTCATGTTTTACATATAGTTTGTTTTTTTGTTTTGCATATATGTGACCAGGTATGGACTTCAGGGTCATGTTGAGGGATCTTCATTTTTTTTTTTTTACATATTGTGAAAGTACAGATTCATACCTTAAAAATAAGCCATCACTTGAACATTTTGGTGGGATATTTTTCAAGCTACATCCTATGAATCATGGAGATATCAGTAAACGCATTCAGAGATGAATGGTCTTCGAACTTGTGGAGAGGTTCACACCTGTGATTTAATCAACTACAACCCTACCCAGAATGCATTGTATTCCATGGCCCCCCTCTCTCTGGGGACATTAACACCTTGCATCAGGCTCTTTTGTTATGGCAATGACTCTGTCTTGTGGCAAGTTGTTGTGGCAGTTGAAGTATTTGCCTTGTAAGTCTAAAAGCTAAATTACTAAATGTAAATGTATTATAAGGAAAGGTTAACCTTCTGTAGTGTGGTAGTGAAAGGGTTAACCGTCTGTAGTGTGGTAGTGAAAGGTTTGTTGGAAGCCTCACATAAGCCATGTAATGTTGGGGGTCAAGGTATTGGCTGAAGGAAAGGCTA
Organism: Notolepis coatsorum; assembly: GCF_963971535.1. NCBI lineage: Eukaryota > Metazoa > Chordata > Actinopteri > Aulopiformes > Paralepididae > Notolepis > Notolepis coatsorum. Next base: position 2,522,498 of record NC_140175.1, on the reverse strand, counting down.
CATCAATAAGCATTTAGATGTTTAGATTTAAAGGTTAACCTTCTGTAGTGTGGCAGTGAAAGGGTTAACCTTCTGTAGCTGTGAGATAATTGTTGAATAGATACACAAATGTTCTAGAATGTTTGATTATGACATCATACTGTGACATCACAAATGTTTTCGGGCATTCATAACATTATTTTCTATGATGAATTGAAAATGGGGGATCCTGATGTAAACAAGATGAAAGTCTTTCTCTGGTCTGCATCCCCTTAACAATTGTGTGTATTGAGCTGTACTGTATTGTACCCATTCTGCAATCTGTTAATAAAGTTTTCAATCAATCAATCAAGTTAACCTTCTGTAGTGTGGCAGTGAAAGGGTTAACCTTCTGTAGTGTGGTAGTGAAAGGTTTCTGCCACTCTTCACAAGCAAAGAGACTTTCCATTCCGTGAAAACCCGCCCTACTCTGCTCTGATTCGCAGACTGTGGGTGGGGGGGGAGAAACGCTGAATGTGATTGGATCAGAGTAGCCAGACAGACAGGCAGAGCAGCCAGCCGGACAGTGGAGCACTGAGAGAGAGGAAACGGCGGAGGATTTAACGAGGCGCGTTAATACAATTTTGTTTATCTGGCTTATTGCTGCGGATTCAAGCCAAGTTGCAATAATACAGTACAGCTCAATACACACAATTGTTAAGGGGATGCAGACCCAGAAAGACGTTTGTCTTGTCATCAAATGAATTGCCAGCGCGCGTTCGTCTACAACAACAACCAACGCGTCCTATAATAATAATAACTTGTTTGTTATTTTCTTTGCGTTTCCCTATTGAATGAATTTACTTCTTATACCATTAGGTTGCAATAAATTCACTCGAAGTAAATTCGTTCGCTCATCAAATTCGTGACATTCTAAATGTGTTTTAATGTTGTTTAATTTAATGACAATACACCCGCGGACTCGCGTTTTTTTTTAATCTTTTTTATATGGACAGGACACTGCGTTTGTTGCGTTGCTATAACTTATAACATTAAGATAAAGTGTATAAACATTGTTCTTCTCCCTGCTAAGAAAGGAGAGCGTTTGGCTGTGTGTGTTTCAACACCTCTTAAGTACCTGTTAAGCTGACAGACCCACACGTAAATCCCCTCACCTGTAGTTTTTCCACAGTATTGAGAGACAATACTGTCGAACTATATAACAATAATTACCTCATTTACAAGTTGTATTTAAGTTTGAAAATAAGAGCAAATAAGAGAACACATTGACATTTCAAAGATGTAAAAAAAAACAGATTTCGATTTTTTTCGATTTTCTGAAGAGCAAGACAATTGTTCCTTTTCTGGCACTTGTTTCTCACCGGATCAAATCGGGTTTGGTCACGTCGAGTCACATATATATATATATTTTTGTTTTAAAATAGTACACTCATTTGAGTAGTGGAAAAGGGGTAGGATTAAATAAGTGTATACTTCTTGCTACTCCTTTTCGAACATGTAAATTGAGTTATGTTTTGCTTTTGTTTAGTTATTATTTTGTTTGAGTTATGTTTTGATTTTGTTTAGTTATTTATTTTGTTTGTATTCATTTACATGTTCGAAATAAAGATTTCAAATCAAATCAAATCAAAAGTGTATATATATATATGATGGCCATACTGACCTGGCAGCTCTTGTAGAGGGAGATGGCGGGAAAGTAGAGGCCTTCAAACAGGTTTTCATAAGCCATGCCTTGGCTCACCCCGTTCTTATAGAAGATCATCTGGAAGAGAGAAGAGACCCGTTAACACATTCCCGGCCAGCCATCCACTCTAGGACGCCAGCTTTTCACTGTGTGTGACGTTGTTTGTAGAGCTAAATCTATATTTTCGATTATAGCTATGTATCCATTGTCATTGTCAATTGACAGTATAAACCTTCCCTTCAATATGCCATAAAGAATTTTTTTTTTCATCAATACGTTCCCGTTTTATAGCCTAATGAATATGAGCGTTATATCGGAATGATCTGGGATAATTCCTGCAAAGCTAGTTATAAGGCACTAAGCTAATAACGTTAAATCGATTGCCGTTTCGTCCCTACACAAGCTAGAGTTAAAAATCAAAATGCATATGATCGGTATCATGTTCCACCATGAATGCATGAAAGGGGGGGGGGGGGGGGCGGGGGAAGTCGTTTCTGATTATTGATTACCAATAACGGCATTTGTTATTACAACAACATACGCTGATCAGGGGGTTGGCTATGAGAACAAGGCCCGATCAGGCTGAAATTGACGTCAAATCACTCTTACCTGTGGCCGGTTGGATTCCAAAAAGAATTATTTATTATTTGATCGCCATCTGGTAGATCGATATGTTCATTGGCTGATGCTATATTCCTTTACTGCATATTGAATTCGGCGTCGCAAAAAGTATTCCAGGCGATCGGGTAAAGCCCTCGCTTCAGGCTAACAGAAAAAGTGAAAAAAATGTGACACCAGGTCTGAAACAAGGATTACTGCATTCTCGAGACAGCGCCACTACCAGGATCTGGCCGGTACTGCACTTTCCGAGTCCCAATATGCATTTTCCAGCCAAAATACAGCTCTGTGACAGTGAATAGGATATTAAAATCGAATAAAAAAAAAAAAAAAAAAAAAAGTTTAACACGTATATATACGTGATTGGCCTTCAAGCGCTGGCTCCCAATCACGTATATATACGTGGATGGCCGGGAATGTGTTAACGACTAGTGACCGACGTCATCAAGCGAAAAGGATTCTCAGTACGTCACCGTCTGATGACATTCCTTTTAAAAACAATAACAAACAGTCCTTATTGCAGCCATGTAGATATTGTGTCGACTATTTCAATATGAATTTAATATATTGATCAGCCTTAAAGGGGAACTCCAACATCTTGGGAGATGTTAAATAAGCTAATTTCCCAAAATGTTGGAGTTCCCCTTTAACCCTTAACACATCCAGTGCCATTCATGGATAAACACGTGATTGGCACCCGACGGTTGAGTGCCATTCACGGATTAACACGTTTCTGGATCGTTATTTCTTTTAATCGCTATTTCCATTGATAATTCATCGGGCAGCCTGTGCAGGCTGTCCTGAATGGGTCCGAGATCGCAAACATCCAATACCGCCGCCTAACGCCTTGCGGCCGCTATTGTACTCCATTTGAAACTATGTGGCTTGGTGTCTGGACCGAGCTGCGGCGTGCGGGCGGGTCTAAGTACTCGGGCAAGGCAAGTGCTTATAACGGATGCATCGACGAGGATCGGGCCCCCCCCGTTCATGTTCAATGCTGGATTACGTTGGAAACACGATTGCGAACAGTACTTGGAATGGCGATCAGATAATTGGAATATTCTTTTTGCAGTACATCATAGACAAGGTAAGGGCTATATGTTATCAATCTTGCGCTGATCCGATAATTCCTTCCCCGCGATCGGAGCGTGTGTCTGTAATGTACTGTGTAACGTATTCCGTTGGTGACGATCGAAGCATAGAACCCCCCCCCCCCCCACCCTTTCATGCATGCATGATGAAACATAATACCGATAATCTAACGTTGATTTCAGATTGATTGTCGATCCAAGCGAGGAATGGCACGCTTCCTAATGAAATGCAATAAAACGCTGTTTAGCTGCGTTTCCTGGGATTACACAGAATTACTCTAAAACTATACTCATATTCACCACGGTATAAAACGAGAATGTATTGATGAGGGTTATGGCGTGGGCCAAATGGACATATGATCTACCAGATGGCAATCAAATAATAGGAATGTTCTTTTTGGTGGAATCGCACCGGCCAAAGGTAAGAGCAATTTGACGTCAATTTCAGCTTGATTGTGCAAGGATTTCATAGCCATCCCCCAGATCAGCGTATGTTGTGGTAATAACGAATGCCGTTATTGGCAATCAATTAATCAGAAACGACCCCCCCCCCCCTTTCATGCATTCATGATGGAACATAATACCGATCATATGCATTTGGATTTTTAACTATCGTGTGTAGGGACGAAACGCCAATGGATTTAACATTATTAGCATTGCGGCTTATAAGTAGCCTCACAGGAATTATCCCAGATCATTCCGATATAACACTCATATTCACCACGGTATAAAACGGGAACCTATGGATGGAAACATTTTTCTTTTTTGCATCTTGAGCGGAAGGTTCTTACTGTCAATTGACAATGATATTGGATCCATAGCTATAATATAAAATATAGATTTAGCTCTACAAACAAAAAAAGCTGGCCTAACTGGCCTAACTGCAGCAGGCCCCGTCTAATGGCTGGCACCCATTGGGTTAATGGGTTCTATGGTTTACTAACCTTGCTGGGGCTTTCTTTAATGGGTTCTATGGTTTACTAACCTTGCTGGGGCTTTCTTTAATGGGTTCTATGGTTTACTAACCTTGCTGGGGCTTTCTTTAATGGGTTCTATGGTTTACTAACCTTGCTGGGGCTTTCTTTAATGGGTTCTATGGTTTACTAACCTTGCTGGGGCTTTCTTTAATGGGTTCTATGGTTTACTAACCTTGTTGGGGCTTTCTTTAATGGGTTCTATGGTTTACTAACCTTGCTGGGGCTTTCTTTAATGGGTTCTATGGTTTACTAACCTTGCTGGGGCTTTCTTTAATGGGTTCTATGGTTTACTAACCTTGCTGGGGCTTTCTTTAATGGGTTCTATGGTTTACTAACCTTGTTGGGGCTTTCTTTAATGGGTTCTATGGTTTACTAACCTTGCTGGGGCTTTCTTTAATGGGTTCTATGGTTTACTAACCTTGCTGGGGCTTTCTTTAATGGGTTCTATGGTTTACTAACCTTGCTGGGGCTTTCTTTAATGGGTTCTATGGTTTACTAACCTTGCTGGGGCTGACCGTCTTGAGACTCTTCTCTGCCTTGTCCACATAGTCCTTCTCCTCAAAGTACAGGTAGCTCTTGAACTTAATGAGTGCCTGGAAGGAAAACAAGAGACCCATAGAAAAGCTGCGTGAAACACCAGTGATGATGTTTCAATAACCAGGCGCTGTGGTGGCAGAAACAGAGAGGTGTAGAGTAGAGGCTGTTCGGATGAGAACAGGACTGAAACAGAGAGGTGTAGAGGCTGCTAGAATGAGAACAGGACTGAAACAGAGAGGTATAGAGGCTGCTAGAATGAGAACAGGACTGAAACAGAGAGGTGTAGAGGCTGCTAGAATGAGAACAGGACTGAAACAGAGAGGTGTAGAGGCTGCTAGAATGAGAACAGGACTGAAACAGAGAGGTATAGAAGCTGCTAGAATGAGAACAGGACTGAAACAGAGAGGTGTAGAGGCTGCTAGAATGAGAACAGGACTGAAACAGAGCGGTATAGAGGCTGCTAGAATGAGAACAGGACTGAAACAGAGAGGTATATAGGCTGCTAGAATGAGAACAGGACTGAAACAGAGGTATAGAAGCTGCTAGAATGAGAACAGGACTGAAACAGAGAGGTATAGAGGCTGCTAGAATGAGAACAGGACTGAAACAGAGAGGTAGAGAGGCTGCTAGAATGAGAACAGGACTGAAACAGAGAGGTATAGAGGCTGCTAGAATGAGAACAGGACTGAAACAGAGAGGTATAGAGGCTGCTAGAATGAGAACAGGACTGAAACAGAGAGGTATAGAGGCTGCTAGAATGAGAACAGGACTGAAACAGAGAGGTAGAGAGGCTGCTAGAATGAGAACAGGACTGAAACAGAGAGGTGTAGAGGCTGCTAGAATGAGAACAGGACTGAAACAGAGAGGTGTAGAGGCTGCTAGAATGAGAACAGGACTGAAACAGAGGTAGAGAGGCTGCTAGAATGAGAACAGGACTGAAACAGAGAGGTGTAGAGGCTGCTAGAATGAGAACAGGACTGAAACAGAGAGGTGTAGAGGCTGCTAGAATGAGAACAGGACTGAAACAGAGAGGTATAGAAGCTGCTAGAATGAGAACAGGACTGAAACAGAGAGGTGTAGAGGCTGCTAGAATGAGAACAGGACTGAAACAGAGGTATAGAGGCTGCTAGAATGAGAACAGGACTGAAACAGAGGTATAGAGGCTGCTAGAATGAGAACAGGACTGAAACAGAGAGGTATAGAGGCTGCTAGGATGAGAACAGGACTGAAACAGAGAGGTATAGAGGCTGCTAGAATGAGAACAGGACTGAAACAGAGGTATAGAGGCTGCTAGAATGAGAACAGGACTGAAACAGAGGTATAGAGGCTGCTAGAATGAGAACAGGACTGAAACAGAGAGGTGTAGAGGCTGCTAGAATGAGAACAGGACTGAAACAGAGAGGTATAGAGGCTGCTAGAATGAGAACAGGACTGAAACAGAGGTATAGAGGCTGCTAGAATGAGAACAGGACTGAAACAGAGAGGTATAGAGGCTGCTAGAATGAGAACAGGACTGAAACAGAGAGGTATAGAGGCTGCTAGAATGAGAACAGGACTGAAACAGAGAGGTATAGAGGCTGCTAGAATGAGAACAGGACTGAAACAGAGAGGTATAGAGGCTGCTAGAATGAGAACAGGACTGAAACAGAGAGGTATAGAGGCTGCTAGAATGAGAACAGGACTGAAACAGAGAGGTATAGAGGCTGCTAGAATGAGAACAGGACTGAAACAGAGAGGTATAGAGGCTGCTAGAATGAGAACAGGACTGAAACAGAGAGGTATAGAAGCTGCTAGAATGAGAACAGGACTGAAACAGAGGTGTAGAGGCTGCTAGAATGAGAACAGGACTGAAACAGAGAGGTATAGAAGCTGCTAGAATGAGAACAGGACTGAAACAGAGAGGTATAGAGGCTGCTAGAATGAGAACAGGACTGAAACAGAGAGGTATAGAGGCTGCTAGAATGAGAACAGGACTGAAACAGAGGTGTAGAGGCTGCTAGAATGAGAACAGGACTGAAACAGAGAGGTATAGAGGCTGCTAGAATGAGAACAGGACTGAAACAGAGAGGTATAGAGGCTGCTAGAATGAGAACAGGACTGAAACAGAGAGGTATAGAAGCTGCTAGAATGAGAACAGGACTGAAACAGAGGTATAGAGGCTGCTAGAATGAGAACAGGACTGAAACAGAGAGGTATAGAGGCTGCTAGAATGAGAACAGGACTGAAACAGAGAGGTATAGAAGCTGCTAGAATGAGAACAGGACTGAAACAGAGAGGTGTAGAGGCTGCTAGAATGAGAACAGGACTGAAACAGAGAGGTGTAGAGGCTGCTAGAATGAGAACAGGACTGAAACAGAGAGGTATAGAGGCTGCTAGAATGAGAACAGGACTGAAACAGAGAGGTATAGAGGCTGCTAGAATGAGAACAGGACTGAAACAGAGAGGTGTAGAGGCTGCTAGAATGAGAACAGGACTGAAACAGAGAGGTATAGAGGCTGCTAGAATGAGAACAGGACTGAAACAGAGGTGTAGAGGCTGCTAGAATGAGAACAGGACTGAAACAGAGAGGTATAGAGGCTGCTAGCATGAGAACAGGACTGAAACAGGGAGGTATAGAGGCTGCTAGGATGAGAACAGGACTGAAACAGAGAGGTATAGAGGCTGCTAGAATGAGAACAGGACTGAAACAGAGGTATAGAGGCTGCTAGAATGAGAACAGGACTGAAACAGAGAGGTATAGAGGCTGCTAGAATGAGAACAGGACTGAAACAGAGAGGTATAGAGGCTGCTAGAATGAGAACAGGACTGAAACAGAGAGGTATAGAGGCTGCTAGAATGAGAACAGGACTGAAACAGAGAGGTATAGAGGCTGCTAGAATGAGAACAGGACTGAAACAGAGAGGTATAGAGGCTGCTAGAATGAGAACAGGACTGAAACAGAGAGGTATAGAGGCTGCTAGAATGAGAACAGGACTGAAACAGAGAGGTATAGAAGCTGCTAGAATGAGAACAGGACTGAAACAGAGAGGTATAGAGGCTGCTAGAATGAGAACAGGACTGAAACAGAGAGGTATAGAGGCTGCTAGAATGAGAACAGGACTGAAACAGAGAGGTATAGAAGCTGCTAGAATGAGAACAGGACTGAAACAGAGAGGTATAGAGGCTGCTAGAATGAGAACAGGACTGAGACAGAGAGGTATAGAGGCTGCTAGAATGAGAACAGGACTGAAACAGAGAGGTATAGAAGCTGCTAGAATGAGAACAGGACTGAAACAGAGGTATAGAGGCTGCTAGAATGAGAACAGGACTGAAACAGAGAGGTATAGAGGCTGCTAGAATGAGAACAGGACTGAAACAGAGGTATAGAGGCTGCTAGAATGAGAACAGGACTGAAACAGAGAGGTATAGAAGCTGCTAGAATGAGAACAGGACTGAAACAGAGAGGTATAGAAGCTGCTAGAATGAGAACAGGACTGAAACAGAGAGGTGTAGAGGCTGCTAGAATGAGAACAGGACTGAAACAGAGAGGTATAGAAGCTGCTAGAATGAGAACAGGACTGAAACAGAGAGGTGTAGAGGCTGCTAGAATGAGAACAGGACTGAAACAGAGAGGTGTAGAGGCTGCTAGAATGAGAACAGGACTGAAACAGAGAGGTATAGAGGCTGCTAGAATGAGAACAGGACTGAAACAGAGGTATAGAGGCTGCTAGAATGAGAACAGGACTGAAACAGAGGTATAGAGGCTGCTAGAATGAGAACAGGACTGAAACAGAGAGGTATAGAAGCTGCTAGAATGAGAACAGGACTGAAACAGAGAGGTATAGAGGCTGCTAGAATGAGAACAGGACTGAAACAGAGAGGTATAGAGGCTGCTAGAATGAGAACAGGACTGAAACAGAGAGGTATAGAGGCTGCTAGAATGAGAACAGGACTGAAACAGAGAGGTATAGAGGCTGCTAGAATGAGAACAGGACTGAAACAGGGGGGTAGAGAGGCTGCTAGAATGAGAACAGGACTGAAACAGAGGTATAGAGGCTGCTAGAATGAGAACAGGACTGAAACAGAGAGGTATAGAGGCTGCCAGACTGAGAACAGGACTGAAACAGAGAGGTATAGAGGCTGCCAGACTGAGAACAGGACTGAAACAGAGAGGTATATAGGCTGCTAGAATGAGAACAGGACTGAAACAGAGAGGTATAGAGGCTGCCAGACTGAGAACAGGACTGAAACAGAGAGGTATATAGGCTGCTAGAATGAGAACAGGACTGAAACAGAGAGGTATAGAGGCTGCTAGAATGAGAACAGGACTGAAACAGAGAGGTATAGAGGCTGCTAGAATGAGAACAGGACTGAAACAGAGAGGTATAGAGGCTGCTAGAATGAGAACAGGACTGAAACAGAGGTATAGAAGCTGTTAGAATGAGAACAGGACTGAAACAGAGAGGTATAGAGGCTGCTAGAATGAGAACAGGACTGAAACAGAGAGGTATAGAGGCTGCTAGAATGAGAACAGGACTGAAACAGAGAGGTATAGAAGCTGCTAGAATGAGAACAGGACTGAAACAGAGAGGTGTAGAGGCTGCTAGAATGAGAACAGGACTGAAACAGAGAGGTATAGAGGCTGCTAGAATGAGAACAGGACTGAAACAGAGGTATAGAGGCTGCTAGAATGAGAACAGGACTGAAACAGAGAGGTATAGAGGCTGCTAGAATGAGAACAGGACTGAAACAGAGAGGTATAGAGGCTGCTAGAATGAGAACAGGACTGAGACAGAGAGGTATAGAGGCTGCCAGACTGAGAACAGGACTGAAACAGAGCGGTATAGAGGCTGCTAGAATGAGAACAGGACTGAGACAGAGAGGTATAGAGGCTGCTAGAATGAGAACAGGACTGAAACAGAGGTATAGAGGCTGCTAGAATGAGAACAGGACTGAAACAGAGAGGTATAGAGGCTGCTAGAATGAGAACAGGACTGAGACAGAGAGGTATAGAGGCTGCTAGAATGAGAACAGGACTGAAACAGAGGTATAGAGGCTGCTAGAATGAGAACAGGACTGAAACAGAGGGGTGTAGAGGCTGCCAGACTGAGAACAGGACTGAAACAGAGAGGTATAGAAGCTGCTAGAATGAGAACAGGACTGAAACAGAGGTATAGAGGCTGCTAGAATGAGAACAGGACTGACAGAGAGGTATAGAGGCTGCTAGAATGAGAACAGGACTGAAACAGAGAGGTGTAGAGGCTGCTAGAATGAGAACAGGACTGAAACAGAGAGGTATAGAGGCTGCTAGAATGAGAACAGGACTGAAACAGAGAGGTATAGAGGCTGCTAGAATGAGAACAGGACTGAAACAGAGGTATAGAGGCTGCTAGAATGAGAACAGGACTGAAACAGAGAGGTATAGAGGCTGCTAGAATGAGAACAGGACTGAAACAGAGAGGTATAGAGGCTGCCAGACTGAGAACAGGACTGAAACGGAGACCTTGTCCTTGTAGGTGTCGGGCAGGGCCTTGGCCGTCTCCGTGCCCTCTGGCAGCTGCAGGAAGAAGCCCAGGACGTCTCCCTGCCCGTAGCTGGAGGAGTAGTGCTTGCCCAGCGACTGGTGGAACCTCGTGCCCTTCTTGCTGCGCCAGGAGTAGCTGAACTTGTCGTAGCCCAGAGGAGCCTGCAGGTTGCCTGCGACACACACACACACAGAGGATATTAGGGATGATGCACAATTAATCGGAAAAAATAAAATCGCGATCTCCATTCATAGACCTATATTTTATTTTATTTTTTATTTTTGTTACTATGTAACAAACCATCAACTACACTCACAGCGCACACACACACTCACTCACTTTAGATAAACACTCACCGTAGCACCCACTTTAGACACTTTTAACACACTTTATATTGATTGGTAAAGAGATTTGCACTACAATTCATACCTCATTGCACCTCACCCTAAGTCGTACCTCATCCCATTTCTGCATTGTACTGTAACTCACTGTTACTCATTTTTACTCTGTATTGTACATATTGTACAATATGTATATTGACTGAACACTTTTTGCTCACGTACTTTTGACTTTCTATTCTATTTTATATCTACTTTTAGCATTTAAAAACAAAAGTCACGAATAAGAATAAAAATAAGCCTAAGAATAAAATACAGTCCGGGGTATACATTTCCTATGTTATGTATATATACATTCTAATGTAAAATATACAGTAGAAATATACAGAAATATACAGTAAGTGTACAGTAAAAGTGTAATATTGTACCATGTTGGTTTAAAAGTAAAAGTCCAGAAGATAGTACCGTCACCCTGTGCTCAGTGATGTAAAGTCTGATGGCTGTCGGAATGAAGGACTTCCTGTGCCGTTCAGCGCTACATCTAGGGAGTGTTAGTCTAGCACTGAACGTGCTCCTATTAGAATATTATATAGAATTATAGAACAGCTCTTTATCCAAAAGCGCTTTACAATTTTTGTTCCTAGCGTGTGGTGAACAAATGGTACCTCTGCTGGCCTGGGATCAGACCTGGGATCAGACCCGTGTACCACATGGTACCTCTGCTGGCCTGGGATCAGACCTGGGATCAGCTGTACGCCCAGCGCCACTCACCCAGCGGCTGCGACCAGCCCAGCCGCGCGGCGGTCTCGGGGGGCATCTCGTCCACGGAGACCTCGAAGAACCAGGAGCCCCTGCGGACGCCGTGCGACGCCCTCACCATGGAGTAGCCCTTCTCCCCCGAGACGGTGAGGCGGTCGTCTGAGATCTTCAGCTGCGGAGCTGCAGAGAGACACACACACAGAGACGCACAGAGACACACACAGAGACAGATACACACACAGAGACACACAGAGACACAAGAGACACACACAGAGACAGATACACACACAGAGACATATACACACACACACACACAGAGACAGACAGATACACACACAGAGACAGATACACACACAGAGACATATACACACACACACAGACACACACAGAGACAGACAGACACACACAGAGACACACACAGAGACAGATACACACAGAGACACACACAGAGAGACAGATACACACACAGAGACATATACACACACACACAGACACACACAGAGACAGACAGACACACACAGAGACACACACAGAGACAGATACACACACACACACACACACAGAGACACACACAGAGACAGATACACACAGAGACACACACAGAGAGACAGATACACACACACACACACACAGAGACAGACAGAGACAGACAGACAGACACACAGAGACACACACAGAGACAGATACACACAGAGACACAAGAGACACACACAGAGACACAAGAGACACACACAGAGACAGATACACAGAGACACACAGAGACACACACAGAGAGACAGATACACACACACACACACAGAGACACACAGAGACACACAGAGAGACAGATACACACACACACACAGAGACACACAGAGACACACACACGTAAGGCCAGCAGCTCACTCATTTACATTTAGTCATTTAGCTGAACGCTTTTATCCAAAGCGACTTACAAGATCTGTACGACAAGTCATCAGGAAGGAACAACTCTATCAGCTGAGTAACAATGTTCATCAAAGTGTTGAGTGCTACAGTGTAGGTTAGTTTATTAGGACAAGTGCATGACAGTAAGGTGTGTTAGGGTTAAGAGTTTTTTCTCTCTCACAGACGGGCTCGGTACAGAGTGTGTTTTTGATTTGTTGTAAACAAAGACGGAAAATAAACTTCATTCATTCAATTAATAAACTGTGTGCCTCACTGTGTGGAAGAGACTGGGATCATTCTTTTGTGCAACAAGGCAACATCAGGCTTGACTTAAAACATTACCTTCCTAACTTAGTGAAACAAAATGTAACAAATTAAACACAGATATAAATGTACTGAATGGTTACTTATTTCTTATTTTATTTATTATTATAAAAAAAGAAAAAAAAAAAACGATTTATTATTTATTTACCGATACCCGATCCAGCTATTTTACCGATATCGGATCGGTGCATCCCTAGTGTGTGTGTGAGTGTGAGTGTGAGTGTGTGTGTGTGTGTGTGTGTGTGTACCCCGGTCGTGCAGGGCCAGCAGAACCCTCTCGTACAGGCAGGCCCGGTACAGTGTGTGTGTGTGTGTGTGAGTGAGTGAGTGAGTGAGTGAGTGAGTGAGTGAGTGTGTGTGTGTGTGTGTGTGTGTACCCCGGTCGTGCAGGGCCAGCAGAACCCTCTCGTAGAGGCAGGCCCGGTACAGATCCCCAGGGATGGGTTTCCCGGCCCAGCAGTCCAGCTCCAGCTTCTCGGGGTCGGGGGCGTGGGGGTCGGGCTCGGCCAGGATGTAGCGGTACCCGTCCTTGTTGAAGGGGTGCTCCAGGGGGTAGCCGTGGGGGGGCAGGCGCTGCGCCGAGAACAGGGGGTCGCTGCGGAGAGGTCAGAGGTCAATACTGACGTAACGTGCAAGGAGGGAGACGTCTGAGTGTGTGTGTGAGTGTGTGTGTCTGAGTGTGTGTGTGTGTGTGTGTGTCTGCCTGTGTGTGTGTGAGTGTGTGTCTGAGTGTGTGTGTGTCTGAGTGTGTGTGTGTGAGTGTGTCTGAGTGTGTGTGTGAGTGTGTGTGTCTGAGTGTGTGTGTGTCTGAGTGTGTGTGTGTGTGTGTGTGTCTGCCTGTGTGTGTGTGAGTGTGTGTCTGAGTGTGTGTGTGTCTGAGTGTGTGTGTGTGTGTGTGTGAGTGTGTCTGAGTGTGTGTGTGAGTGTGTGTGTCTGAGTGTGTGTGTGTCTGAGTGTGTGTGTGAGTGTGTGTCTGCCTGTGTGTGTGTGAGTGTGTGTCTGAGTGTGTGTGTGTCTGAGTGTGTGTGTGTGTGTGTGAGTGTGTCTGAGTGTGTGTGTGAGTGTGTGTGTCTGAGTGTGTGTGTGTCCGAGTGTGTGTGTGAGTGTGTGTGTCTGCCTGTGTGTGTGTGTCTGCCTGTGTGTGTGAGTGTGTGTGTCTGAGTGTGTGTGTGTGTCTGAGTGAGTGTGTGTGTCTGAGTGAGTGTGTCTGACTGTGTGTGTGAGTGTGTGTGTCTGAGTGTGTGTGTGTGTCTGAGTGTGTGTGTCTGCCTGTGTGTGTAGGTGTGTCTGCCTGTGTGTGTGTGTGTCTCTGACTGAGTGTGTGTGTCTGCCTGTGTGTGTGTGTGTCTCTGACTGTGTGTGTGTGTCTCTGCCTGTGTGTGTGTGTGTCTCTGACTGTGTGTGTGTGTCTCTGACTGTGTGAGAGTGTGTCTCCTGTGTGTGTGTCTCCTGTGTGTGTGTCTCCTGTGTGTGTGTCTCCTGTGTGTGTGTCTCCTGTGTGTCTCCTGTGTGTCTGCCTGTGTGTCTCCTGTGTGTGTGTGTCTCTGCCTGTGTGTGTGTCTCTGCCCGTGTGTCTCCTGTGTGTGTGTGTGTGTGTCTGCCTGTGTGTGTCTCTGCCTGTGCGTGTCTCTGCCTGTGTGTGTGTCTCTGCCTGTGTGTGTGTGTGTGTGTCTCTGCCTGTGTGTGTGTGTGTCTCTGCCTGTGTGTGTGTGTGTGTGTGTCTCTGCCTGTGTGTGTGTGTGTCTCTGCCTGTGTGTGTGTGTCTCTGCCTGTGTGTGTGTGTGTCTCTGCCTGTGTGTGTGTGTCTCTGCCTGTGTGTGTGTGTGTGTGTGTGTCTCTGCCTGTGTGTGTCTCTGCCTGTGTGTGTGTGTCTCTGCCTGTGTGTGTGTGTGTGTGTGTGTCTCTGCCTGTGTGTGTCTCTGCCTGTGTGTGTGTCTCTGCCTGTGTGTGTGTGTGTCTCTGCCTGTGTGTGTGTGTGTGTCTCTGCCTGTGTGTGTCTCTGCCTGTGTGTGTGTCTCTGCCTGTGTGTGTGTGTGTGTGTCTCTGCCTGTGTGTGTGTGTGTCTCTGCCTGTGTGTGTCTCTGCCTGTGTGTGTGTCTCTGCCTGTGTGTGTGTGTGTGTCTCTGCCTGTGTGTGTGTGTGTGTCTCTGCCTGTGTGTCTCTGCCTGTGTGTGTGTGTGTGTCTCTGCCTGTGTGTGTGTGTGTGTCTCTGCCTGTGTGTGTGTGTGTCTCTGCCTGTGTGTCTCTGCCTGTGTGTCTCTGCCTGTGTGTCTCTGCCTGTGTGTCTCTGCCTGTGTGTGTGTGTGTCTCTGCCTGTGTGTGTGTGTCTCTGCCTGTGTGTCTCTGCCTGTGTGTCTCTGCCTGTGTGTGTGTCTCTGCCTGTGTGTGTGTGTGTGTCTCTGCCTGTGTGTCTCTGCCTGTGTGTGTGTGTGTGTGTCTCTGCCTGTGTGTGTGTGTGTGTGTCTCTGCCTGTGTGTGTGTGTGTGTGTCTCTGCCTGTGTGTCTCCTGTGTGTGTCTCTGCCTGTGTGTCTCCTGTGTGTGTGTCTCTGCCTGTGTGTCTCCTGTGTGTGTCTGCCTGTGTGTGTGTCTCTGCCTGTGTGTGTGTCTCTGCCTGTGTGTGTGTGTGTCTCCTGTGTGTGTGTCTCTGGTCCTCCACCTGCGTGTCCTCTTGGCTCCTCCCCCGGCCGTGGCCCCTCCCTCCTGCTGCTGCTGCTGCTTGCGCTTGGCTCCTCTCCCCTTCCCCGGACCCGGAGCCAGAGCACCTGGCGAACACAAGCACAGGTCACATGACGGGGGGGTCACATGACGGGTCACATGACTGAGCACCAAACACAGCAGGGGGGGGGGGGGGGGGGGGGGGCTTGACGGACCAGAGGAAGCAGGTTATTATTATCAGGGACAGCAGGCAGAGAGGCGGGATTAGTTCACACAGCGCTTTGACCAATCAGCCTCTTTCAGAGCCTCCTCTTCATCATCAGCCTCTTTCAGACCCTCCTCTTCATCAGCCGCTTTCAGACCCGCCTCTTCATCAATACTAAGAGTTCAAACACCATCAGCCTCTTTCAGACCCTCCTCTTCATCAATACTAAGAGTTCAAACACCATCAGCCTCTTTCAGACCCTCCTCTTCATCAATACTAATCTCGTGTATTTACAGCCGTGACACGATGACACGGCTGTCGGCTCGCTCACAAAAGAAAAATAAATGGAATTGGACATTTCCATCTCAACTGATGACCATTTGTTTGAAGGTTCTCCTCCCCATAGACACCAATGGCTAGCCACTCTAAGAATAGGCTGGTTTTATCGCTTTTCCCCCCTTGTGTTCCGATCGTCACCGCGGCCACAATTGTCGACGGAATGCCACAATATCGCACACAACGCTTCACATACTCCTTGAAGTGCTCATCTGCGCTTCACAACGCTTCATCTCTTATTGTTTGCTTTTAATCATCGTGACAATGCAGTCATGCGTCTGCCCTCATTGAAATGCATTGTATCGAAAGTGCAAGTCATTCGTGCCTAATTAGGTAACAGGTGTGTGGCTCATGGCTACAGCTGACCTGCCAATGACCTCTCATGGAGTTAACCCTTACTTGCCCCTCTGTGTAGCAGTACTGAATTGCTTGACAGCGCCCTCTGTCTTGCGGGTTATGTCATTGTACTCAGTAGGGATGTGCTCTTTCATTGGTCTATGTTGACCCATTGTACTCGGTAGGGATATCCTCTTTCATTGGTCGATGTTGACCACTCCCCCGATCCTTAGACCACGCCCCCTTAGGCCACACCCCCTCAGTGTATCTCTTGAACCGTTTGTCGTAGAGACTTGCGGGTTGTGCCATTGGACTCGGTAGGGATATCCTCTTTCATTGGTCGATGTTGACCACTCCCCCGATCCTTAGACCACGCCCCATTATGCCACACCCACTTAGTCCGAAAAAAAATTTAAACTCGGAAAAGTCTGAATTTTTTTTAAAACTTGGAAAAGTCAGAAATTTTTTAAAAACTCAGAAAAGTTTTTTTTAATACATTTTTTTTCCATAAATTTTTTTTTTCCAAACAAATTTTAAAACTCGGAAAAAAAATTTTTTAATACGTTTTTTTTGTTTGTCAGACTCGCGAGAGACCCTCTCCCGTTGGCCGGCGGTGCACAGGCGTCACCCACACTTTCCACGCGCGGAATTGTCTAGTTATTATTATTATTAATAGTAGTGAATAGTAATATAGTAGTGAATAGTAATAGTGAATAGCCAATAGAAGTGAATAGAAGGGTGATAGGTGGAAGGGGGGAGGGGCCTGACTAGCCTGACTGTATGCCACACCACTAGGTGTCACTAGAGAGCTGCATAACTCTAGGTACATAAGATTGTATCCACACCATACACAGACACACACAATTGACCATATTCACACAGCAACCATTTTGCTCTCATGTCATGCTCAGGTTGGGATTCCTCTCCACCCAAGGTGGGAACAGGGTGGAGACTGAGGAATCCCAACCCGAGCACGGCAAGAGCAAAATGGCCACCGTGTGAATAGGACAATGAAGGCTTTCCTGTGGCATCTCTCCACTCTCTCAAAGACTAATCTAGCCCGAATAACGTAAACAACACTGTATAAACGCACGTCTGTCTGACGAGGAAGAGGGGGGAGGAAGGAGGGAAAGGAGGGAATAGGTGTTGGATGAACGCAGACGAGCAAACGGAGAGATGCTGCTACTCTTCAGAGACAGCAATACAGGGAGGAGAGAGAGAGATGCTTCAACTCTCCAGAGACACAGCAATACAGGGAGGAGAGAGAGAGATGCTTCAACTCTCCAGAGACACAGCAATACAGGGAGGAGAGAGAGAGATGCTTCTACTCTCCAGAGACACAGCAATACAGGGAGGAGAGAGAGAGATGCTTCAACTCTCCAGAGACACAACAATACAGGGAGGGGAGAGAGAGATGCTTCAACTCTCCAGAGACACAGCAACACAGGGAGGAGAGAGAGATGCTTCAACTCTCCAGAGACAGCAATACAGGGAGGAGAGAGAGAGATGCTTCAACTCTCCAGAGACAGCAATACAGGGAGGAGAGAGAGAGATGCTTCAACTCTCCAGAGACAGCAATACAGGGAGGAGAGAGAGAGATGCTTCAACTCTCCAGAGACACAGCAATACAGGGAGGAGAGAGAGAGATGCTTCAACTCTCCAGAGACACAGCAATACAGGGAGGAGAGAGAGAGATGCTTCAACTCTCCAGAGACACAGCAATACAGGGAGGAGAGAGAGATGCTTCAACTCTCCAGAGACACAGCAATACAGGGAGGAGAGAGACGTTTCAACTCTCCAGAGACAGCAATACAGGGAGGAGAGAGAGAGATGCTTCAACTCTCCAGAGACACAACAATACAGGGAGGAGAGAGAGAGATGCTTCAACTCTCCAGAGACACAGCAACACAGGGAGAGAGAGATGCTTCAACTCTCCAGAGACAGCAATACAGGGAGGAGAGAGAGATGCTTCAACTCTCCAGAGACACAGCAATACAGGGAGGAGAGAGAGATGCTTCAACTCTCCAGAGACACAGCAACACAGGGAGGAGAGAGAGATGCTTCAACTCTCCAGAGACACAGCAACACAGGGAGAGAGAGATGCTTCAACTCTCCAGAGACAGCAATACAGGGAGGAGAGAGAGAGATGCTTCAACTCTCCAGAGACACAGCAATACAGGGAGGAGAGAGAGATGCTTCAACTCTCCAGAGACACAGCAACACAGGGAGGAGAGAGAGAGACGACTCAACTCTCCAGAGACACAGCAATACAGGGAGGAGAGAGAGAGATGCTTCAACTCTCCAGAGACACAGCAATACAGGGAGGAGAGAGATGCTTCAACTCTCCAGAGACAGCAATACAGGGAGGAGAGAGATGCTTCAACTCTCCAGAGACACAACAATACAGGGAGGAGAGAGAGAGATGACTCAACTCTCCAGAGACACAGAGAGAGATGCTTCAACTCTCCAGAGACACAACAATACAGGGAGGAGAGAGAGAGATGCTTCAACTCTCCAGAGACACAGCAATACAGGGAGGGGAGAGAGAGATGCTTCAACTCTCCAGAGACACAGCAATACAGGGAGGAGAGAGAGATGCTTCAACTCTCCACAGAGACACAGCAATACAGGGAGGAGAGAGAGAGACGCTTCAACTCTCCACAGAGACACAGCAATACAGGGAGGAGAGAGAGACGACTCAACTCTCCAGAGACACAGCAATACAGGGAGGAGAGAGAGACGACTCAACTCTCCAGAGACACAGCAATACAGGGAGGAGAGAGAGAGATGCTTCAACTCTCCACAGAGACACAGCAATACAGGGAGGAGAGAGAGACGACTCAACTCTCCAGAGACACAGCAATACAGGGAGGAGAGAGAGAGACGCTTCAACTCTCCAGAGACACAGCAATACAGGGAGGAGAGAGTGTCGTCGGAGGACCCATGAGCAGCAAGCTGGTGGAGGTTAAGTCACCCAGCAAGAGGGGGGGGGGGGGGGGGGGGGGCAGAGAGACAGCGGGCAGCGAGGACACGTGGGGACACGGTGAAGTTGCCCATAAGATACCGACTGAACATCTGTTCCTGCCCCAAACGCCGACGACAATGCATTTTTTTTGATAATAAAAGAGGGCTGAACAGGAAACAGATGCTTTGACTTTGAACCTCAGGGCCAACTTCCTGTCCAGAGCAGGGCAACAACATAGCAGCGGCAGCGACACAACAACACAGCGTTCGGGGGCGGGGCCAACACAGCGTTCGGGGGCGGGGCCAACACAGCGTTCGGGGGCGGGGCCAGAGGATAATACACCACATAGTCACCTGAGAACGAGGATCCACCTGGAACACAACACACGGCACTTAGGACGGCTGACTGTCACACCGTTAACGTTACATTAATATAACATCTAGTCGTTAACATTAATATAACATCTAGTCATTAACATTAATATAACATCTAGTAATTGACATTAATAATAACAGTCATTATAGTCATCCATTAGACTAACATTAATAACATTTAGTCATTAACATTAATAACATTTAGTCATTAACATTAATAACAGTCATTATAGTCATCCATTAGATTAGACTAACATTAATAACATTTAGTCATTAACTCAATCAGTGCCACCCACGTAATATTACGTGTCTGGTTCATTTTTTTCTTTTTTCCTCTCGATTTTAATATCCTATTTAATGCCAGGGACCCGTATGTTGCCGTTAGAAGCCCTACTGTGACGCAGAGGGTGCAGTACCGGCCAGATTCTCCCAGGTGGCAGTATCGAGCTGCAGTAAAACCTGTTCCAGACCCTTGTGTTACACTGTAACGTCTCCGGGCGCAGGTTTTTACCAGACGGCAAGGCTAGAGGTTCAATCGGTCGCATCCAAACGTCTACGGGACATCAGATGCATATGCTGTGATTGATTATGCCGTGGCCCTAATCGACATTGGATGTACCAGATGGCGATCAAACAATTGGAATATTATTTTTGGAATACTCCCGGCCACAGGTAAGGACTATCTGACGTAAATTCTGGCTTGATTGTGCAATGTTTTCATACCGATCCAGCTGATTAGCGTTTTTAGCATTCAATACTAATGCCGTTACTGGTAATCAATAATCAGAAACGACTTCCCCCGCCCCCTCCCCCCCCTCCTTTCATGCATTCATGGTGGAACATAATACAGATCAAATGCTCTAGCTTGTGTAGGGCCGAAACGCCAATCGATTTAACGTTATTAGCTTAGCGCCTTATAACTAGCCTTGCAGGAATTATCCCAGACCATTCCGATATAACACTCATATTCATCACGGTATAAAATGGGAACGTATTGATGAAAAAAATATTTCTTTATGGCATATTGAATAAACGCTAGATTATCGATAGTATGTGTGTACTTATGCATGCTATAGAAGCGGGCTGAGAGATCGATTATCTTATTTCCTGATCGCACACACATATGGCACACGCTGATATATAGGTGAAAATAGCTCAGATTATCCCAAGACTGGTAAAATAGATTCCTTACCTCAGATCAGATGTTCTCCAAAAAGATTATTCCAATTCCTGATCGCCATTCCAAATATCGATCGCGTTTATTGATCCAACGCTGGGTACTGGAAACACATATTCTCTGCTGTTCTGATGGTGGGCGATGACTAGAGTAGGCTCGGATTACATGCCTGACAAGTAAAATGTGGAAGGACTTTTTTTTCTCCATGAGTTTCATTCAATCCAATCCAATGGGGTGCAGTACCATCCGGAGAGACGATAGGGGGCGGTATTTTCCCTGTTCGAGTTCAGACAGATCCCCACTGGTAACGTGAAAAATAACGATTAAAAACGAGATCTCTCGTCGGGCTGGCACTCAACGGTTGGCATGAACTAACGAGAAATCTCGTTGTTGGCACTGAAAGTGTTAATGCTGGTTATATTGGGTAGTAATGCCGGTTATATTGGGTAGTAATGCTGGTTATATTGGGTAGTAATACTGGTTATATTGGGTAGTAATGCTGGTTATATTGGGTAGTAATGCTGGTTATATTGGGTAGTAATACTGGTTATATTGGGTAGTAATACTGGTTATATTGGGTAGTAATGCCGGTTGTTAAACATCATGGTTTAACATTTGGTGCTAAAGGAAGACGGGTCAATAATACAGATGTTGTACAGTAATACAGAGGGTTAGGTTGGTACCATTCAGCCCTCCAGCAGGGGGCGTGGCGGTGGTCTGTTTCTGGTTGTCATACGACGGTCCAATGTTCCCCAGATCCTGCAGAGAAACACTCCTGTCAACTGTATGACTGTAGAGAGGGGGGGGGGGTGTACTGTATGACTGTAGAGAGAGGGGGGGTGTACTGTATGACTGTAGAGAGGGGGGGGTGTACTGTATGACTGTAGAGAGGGGGGGGTGTACTGTATGACTGTAGAGAGGGGGGTGTACTGTATGACTGTAGAGAGAGGGGGGGTGTACTGTATGACTGTAGAGAGGGGGGGTGTACTGTATGACTGTAGAGAGGGGGGGGTGTACTGTATGACTGTAGAGAGGGGGGGTGTACTGTATGACTGTAGAGAGGGGGGGTGTACTGTATGACTGTAGAGAGAGGGGGGTGTACTGTATGACTGTAGAGAGGGGGGTGTACTGTATGACTGTAGAGAGGGGGGGTGTACTGTATGACTGTAGAGAGGGGGGGTGTACTGTATGACTGTAGAGAGAGGGGGGGTGTACTGTATGACTGTAGAGAGGGGGGTGTACTGTATGACTGTAGAGAGGGGGGGGTGTACTGTATGACTGTAGAGAGGGGGGGGTGTACTGTATGACTGTAGAGAGAGGGGGGTGTACTGTATGACTGTAGAGAGGGGGGGGGTGTACTGTATGACTGTAGAGAGGGGGGGTGTACTGTATGACTGTAGAGAGGGGGGGTGTACTGTATGACTGTAGAGAGGGGGGGTGTACTGTATGACTGTAGAGAGGGGGGTGTACTGTATGACTGTAGAGAGGGGGGGGGGTGTACTGTATGACTGTAGAGAGGGGGGGTGTACTGTATGACTGTAGAGAGGGGGGGTGTACTGTATGACTGTAGAGAGGGGGGGTGTACTGTATGACTGTAGAGAGAGGGGGGTGTACTGTATGACTGTAGAGAGGGGGGGGGGTGTACTGTATGACTGTAGAGAGGGGGGGTGTACTGTATGACTGTAGAGAGGGGGGGTGTACTGTATGACTGTAGAGAGGGGGGGTGTACTGTATGACTGTAGAGAGGGGGGGTGTACTGTATGACTGTAGAGAGGGGGGGTGTACTGTATGACTGTAGAGAGGGGGGGTGTACTGTATGACTGTAGAGAGGGGGGGTGTACTGTATGACTGTAGAGAGGGGGGGTGTACTGTATGACTGTAGAGAGAGGGGGGTGTACTGTATGACTGTAGAGAGGGGGGGGGGTGTACTGTATGACTGTAGAGAGGGGGGGTGTACTGTATGACTGTAGAGAGGGGGGGTGTACTGTATGACTGTAGAGAGGGGGGGTGTACTGTATGACTGTAGAGAGGGGGGTGTACTGTATGACTGTAGAGAGGGGGGGGGGGTGTACTGTATGACTGTAGAGAGGGGGGGTGTACTGTATGACTGTAGAGAGGGGGGGTGTACTGTATGACTGTAGAGAGGGGGGTGTACTGTATGACTGTAGAGAGGGGGGGTGTACTGTATGACTGTAGAGAGGGGGGGTGTACTGTATGACTGTAGAGAGGGGGGTGTACTGTATGACTGTAGAGAGGGGGGGGTGTACTGTATGACTGTAGAGAGAGGGGGGGGTGTACTGTATGACTGTAGAGAGGGGGGGGGTGTACTGTATGACTGTAGAGAGGGGGGTGTACTGTATGACTGTAGAGAGGGGGGGGGTGTACTGTATGACTGTAGAGAGGGGGGTGTACTGTATGACTGTAGAGAGAGGGGGGGTGTACTGTATGACTGTAGAGAGGGGGGTGTACTGTATGACTGTAGAGAGAGGGGGGGTGTACTGTATGACTGTAGAGGGGGGTGTACTGTATGACTGTAGAGAGGGGGGGGGTGTACTGTATGACTGTAGAGAGGGGGGTGTACTGTATGACTGTAGAGAGAGGGGGGGTGTACTGTATGACTGTAGAGAGGGGGGGGTGTACTGTATGACTGTAGAGAGGGGGGGTGTACTGTATGACTGTAGAGAGGGGGGGTGTACTGTATGACTGTAGAGAGGGGGGGTGTACTGTATGACTGTAGAGAGAGGGGGGGTGTACTGTATGACTGTAGAGAGGGGGGGTGTACTGTATGACTGTAGAGAGGGGGGGTGTACTGTATGACTGTAGAGAGGGGGGGTGTACTGTATGACTGTAGAGAGGGGGGGTGTACTGTATGACTGTAGAGAGGGGGGGTGTACTGTATGACTGTAGAGAGAGGGGGGTGTACTGTATGACTGTAGAGAGGGGGGGTGTACTGTATGACTGTAGAGAGAGGGGGGTGTACTGTATGACTGTAGAGAGAGGGGGGGTGTACTGTATGACTGTAGAGAGGGGGGGTGTACTGTATGACTGTAGAGAGGGGGGGTGTACTGTATGACTGTAGAGAGGGGGGGTGTACTGTATGACTGTAGAGAGGGGGGGTGTACTGTATGACTGTAGAGAGGGGGGGTGTACTGTATGACTGTAGAGGGGGGGGTGTACTGTATGACTGTAGAGAGGGGGGGTGTACTGTATGACTGTAGAGAGGGGGGGTGTACTGTATGACTGTAGAGAGGGGGGTGTACTGTATGACTGTAGAGAGGGGGGGGGTTGTACTGTATGACTGTAGAGAGGGGGGGTGTACTGTATGACTGTAGAGAGGGGGGGTGTACTGTATGACTGTAGAGAGGGGGGGGGGTGTACTGTATGACTGTAGAGAGAGAGGGGGGGTGTACTGTATGACTGTAGAGAGGGGGGGTGTACTGTATGACTGTAGAGAGAGAGGGGGGGTGTACTGTATGACTGTAGAGAGGGGGGGTGTACTGTATGACTGTAGAGAGAGAGGGGGGGGTGTACTGTATGACTGTAGAGAGGGGGGGGGGTGTACTGTATGACTGTAGAGAGAGAGGGGGGGTGTACTGTATGACTGTAGAGAGGGGGGGTGTACTGTATGACTGTAGAGAGGGGGGGTGTACTGTATGACTGTAGAGAGGGGGGGGTGTACTGTATGACTGTAGAGAGGGGGGGTGTACTGTATGACTGTAGAGAGGGGGGGGTGTACTGTATGACTGTAGAGAGGGGGGGGTGTACTGTATGACTGTAGAGAGAGGGGGGTGTACTGTATGACTGTAGAGAGGGGGGGGGTGTACTGTATGACTGTAGAGAGGGGGGGGTGTACTGTATGACTGTAGAGAGGGGGGGTGTACTGTATGACTGTAGAGAGGGGGGGGTGTACTGTATGACTGTAGAGAGGGGGGGTGTACTGTATGACTGTAGAGAGGGGGGTGTACTGTATGACTGTAGAGGGGGGGGGTGTACTGTATGACTGTAGAGAGGGGGGGGGTGTACTGTATGACTGTAGAGAGGGGGGGTGTACTGTATGACTGTAGAGAGGGGGGGTGTACTGTATGACTGTAGAGAGGGGGGTGTACTGTATGACTGTAGAGAGGGGGGGTGTACTGTATGACTGTAGAGAGGGGGGGTGTACTGTATGACTGTAGAGAGGGGGGGTGTACTGTATGACTGTAGAGAGGGGGGTGTACTGTATGACTGTAGAGAGGGGGGTGTACTGTATGACTGTAGAGAGGGGGGGTGTACTGTATGACTGTAGAGAGGGGGGGTGTACTGTATGACTGTAGAGAGGGGGGGTGTACTGTATGACTGTAGAGAGGGGGGGTGTACTGTATGACTGTAGAGAGGGGGGTGTACTGTATGACTGTAGAGAGGGGGGTGTACTGTATGACTGTAGAGAGGGGGGGGTGTACTGTATGACTGTAGAGAGGGGGGGGGTGTACTGTATGACTGTAGAGAGGGGGGGTGTACTGTATGACTGTAGAGAGAGGGGGGTGTACTGTATGACTGTAGAGAGGGGGGGTGTACTGTATGACTGTAGAGAGAGGGGGGGTGTACTGTATGACTGTAGAGAGGGGGGGTGTACTGTATGACTGTAGAGAGGGGGGGTGTACTGTATGACTGTAGAGAGGGGGGGTGTACTGTATGACTGTAGAGAGGGGGGGGTGTACTGTATGACTGTAGAGAGGGGGGGTGTACTGTATGACTGTAGAGAGGGGGGGTGTACTGTATGACTGTAGAGAGGGGGGGTGTACTGTATGACTGTAGAGAGGGGGGGTGTACTGTATGACTGTAGAGAGGGGGGGTGTACTGTATGACTGTAGAGAGGGGGGGTGTACTGTATGACTGTAGAGAGGGGGGGTGTACTGTATGACTGTAGAGAGGGGGGGTGTACTGTATGACTGTAGAGAGGGGGGGTGTACTGTATGACTGTAGAGAGGGGGGGTGTACTGTATGACTGTAGAGAGAGGGGGTGTACTGTATGACTGTAGAGAGGGGGGGTGTACTGTATGACTGTAGAGAGGGGGGGTGTACTGTATGACTGTAGAGAGGGGGGGGTGTACTGTATGACTGTAGAGAGGGGGGGGTGTACTGTATGACTGTAGAGAGGGGGGGGTGTACTGTATGACTGTAGAGAGGGGGGGTGTACTGTATGACTGTAGAGAGAGGGGGGTGTACTGTATGACTGTAGAGAGGGGGGGTGTACTGTATGACTGTAGAGAGGGGGGGTGTACTGTATGACTGTAGAGAGGGGGGGTGTACTGTATGACTGTAGAGAGGGGGGGTGTACTGTATGACTGTAGAGAGGGGGGGTGTACTGTATGACTGTAGAGAGAGGGGGGTGTACTGTATGACTGTAGAGAGGGGGGGGTGTACTGTATGACTGTAGAGAGAGGGGGGTGTACTGTATGACTGTAGAGAGGGGGGGGTGTACTGTATGACTGTAGAGAGGGGGGGTGTACTGTATGACTGTAGAGAGGGGGGGGGTGTACTGTATGACTGTAGAGGGGGGGGGGTACTGTATGACTGTAGAGAGAGGGGGGTGTACTGTATGACTGTAGAGAGGGGGGGTGTACTGTATGACTGTAGAGAGGGGGGGGTGTACTGTATGACTGTAGAGAGGGGGGGTGTACTGTATGACTGTAGAGAGGGGGGGTGTACTGTATGACTGTAGAGAGGGGGGGTGTACTGTATGACTGTAGAGAGGGGGGGTGTACTGTATGACTGTAGAGAGGGGGGGTGTACTGTATGACTGTAGAGAGGGGGGTGTACTGTATGACTGTAGAGAGGGGGGTGTACTGTATGACTGTAGAGAGGGGGGTGTACTGTATGACTGTAGAGAGGGGGGGTGTACTGTATGACTGTAGAGAGGGGGGGTGTACTGTATGACTGTAGAGAGGGGGGGTGTACTGTATGACTGTAGAGAGGGGGGTGTACTGTATGACTGTAGAGAGGGGGGTGTACTGTATGACTGTAGAGAGGGGGGTGTACTGTATGACTGTAGAGAGGGGGGGGTGTACTGTATGACTGTAGAGAGGGGGGGGGTGTACTGTATGACTGTAGAGAGGGGGGGTGTACTGTATGACTGTAGAGAGGGGGGGGGTGTACTGTATGACTGTAGAGAGGGGGGGGTGTACTGTATGACTGTAGAGAGGGGGGTGTGTACTGTATGACTGTAGAGAGGGGGGGTGTACTGTATGACTGTAGAGGGGGGGGGTGTACTGTATGACTGTAGAGAGGGGGGGTGTACTGTATGACTGTAGAGAGGGGGGGGGTGTACTGTATGACTGTAGAGAGGGGGGGGGTGTACTGTATGACTGTAGAGAGGGGGGGTGTACTGTATGACTGTAGAGAGGGGGGTGTACTGTATGACTGTAGAGAGGGGGGGTGTACTGTATGACTGTAGAGAGGGGGGGTGTACTGTATGACTGTAGAGAGGGGGGGTGTACTGTATGACTGTAGAGAGAGGGGGGGTGTACTGTATGACTGTAGAGAGGGGGGGGTGTACTGTATGACTGTAGAGAGGGGGGGTGTACTGTATGACTGTAGAGAGGGGGGGTGTACTGTATGACTGTAGAGAGGGGGGGTGTACTGTATGACTGTAGAGAGGGGGGGTGTACTGTATGACTGTAGAGAGGGGGGGTGTACTGTATGACTGTAGAGAGGGGGGTGTACTGTATGACTGTAGAGAGGGGGGTGTACTGTATGACTGTAGAGGGGGGTGTACTGTATGACTGTAGAGAGAGGGGGGGTGTACTGTATGACTGTAGAGAGGGGGGTGTACTGTATGACTGTAGAGAGAGGGGGGGTGTACTGTATGACTGTAGAGAGGGGGGGTGTACTGTATGACTGTAGAGAGGGGGGGTGTACTGTATGACTGTAGAGAGGGGGGGTGTACTGTATGACTGTAGAGAGGGGGGGTGTACTGTATGACTGTAGAGAGGGGGGGTGTACTGTATGACTGTAGAGAGGGGGGGTGTACTGTATGACTGTAGAGAGGGGGGGTGTACTGTATGACTGTAGAGAGGGGGGGTGTACTGTATGACTGTAGAGAGGGGGGGTGTACTGTATGACTGTAGAGAGGGGGGTGTACTGTATGACTGTAGAGAGGGGGGGTGTACTGTATGACTGTAGAGAGGGGGGGGGTGTACTGTATGACTGTAGAGAGGGGGGGTGTACTGTATGACTGTAGAGAGGGGGGGGGTGTACTGTATGACTGTAGAGAGGGGGGTGTACTGTATGACTGTAGAGAGGGGGGGGTGTACTGTATGACTGTAGAGAGGGGGGGGTGTACTGTATGACTGTAGAGAGGGGGGGTGTACTGTATGACTGTAGAGAGGGGGGTGTACTGTATGACTGTAGAGAGGGGGGGTGTACTGTATGACTGTAGAGAGGGGGGGTGTACTGTATGACTGTAGAGAGGGGGGGTGTACTGTATGACTGTAGAGAGGGGGGGTGTACTGTATGACTGTAGAGAGAGGGGGGTGTACTGTATGACTGTAGAGAGGGGGGGGTGTACTGTATGACTGTAGAGAGGGGGGGGTGTACTGTATGACTGTAGAGAGGGGGGGTGTACTGTATGACTGTAGAGAGGGGGGGTGTACTGTATGACTGTAGAGAGGGGGGGTGTACTGTATGACTGTAGAGAGAGGGGGGGTGTACTGTATGACTGTAGAGAGGGGGGTGTACTGTATGACTGTAGAGAGGGGGGGTGTACTGTATGACTGTAGAGAGAGGGGGTGTACTGTATGACTGTAGAGAGAGGGGGGGTGTACTGTATGACTGTAGAGATGGGGGGTGTACTGTATGACTGTAGAGAGAGGGGGGTGTACTGTATGACTGTAGAGAGGGGGGGGTGTACTGTATGACTGTAGAGAGGGGGGGTGTACTGTATGACTGTAGAGAGGGGGGGGTGTACTGTATGACTGTAGAGAGGGGGGGTGTACTGTATGACTGTAGAGGGGGGTGTACTGTATGACTGTAGAGAGAGGGGGGTGTACTGTATGACTGTAGAGAGGGGGGTGTACTGTATGACTGTAGAGGGGGGTGTACTGTATGACTGTAGAGAGAGGGGGGTGTACTGTATGACTGTAGAGAGGGGGGGTGTACTGTATGACTGTAGAGAGAGGGGGTGTACTGTATGACTGTAGAGAGGGGGGGGGTGTACTGTATGACTGTAGAGAGGGGGGGTGTACTGTATGACTGTAGAGAGGGGGGGTGTACTGTATGACTGTAGAGAGGGGGGGGTGTACTGTATGACTGTAGAGAGGGGGGGTGTACTGTATGACTGTAGAGAGGGGGGGGTGTACTGTATAACTGTAGAGAGGGGGGGGGTGTACTGTATGACTGTAGAGAGGGGGGGTGTACTGTATGACTGTAGAGAGGGGGGGTGTACTGTATGACTGTAGAGAGGGGGGGGTGTACTGTATGACTGTAGAGAGGGGGGGTGTACTGTATGACTGTAGAGAGGGGGGGGGTGTACTGTATAACTGTAGAGAGGGGGGGGGTGTACTGTATGACTGTAGAGAGGGGGGGTGTACTGTATGACTGTAGAGAGGGGGGGTGTACTGTATGACTGTAGAGAGGGGGGGTGTACTGTATGACTGTATGACTGTAGAGAGGGGGGGTGTACTGTATGACTGTAGAGAGGGGGGTGTACTGTATGACTGTAGAGAGGGGGGTGTACTGTATGACTGTAGAGAGGGGGGGGGTGTACTGTATGACTGTAGAGAGGGGGGGGTGTACTGTATGACTGTAGAGAGGGGGGGTGTACTGTATGACTGTAGAGAGGGGGGGTGTACTGTATGACTGTAGAGAGGGGGGGTGTACTGTATGACTGTAGAGAGGGGGGTGTACTGTATGACTGTAGAGAGGGGGGGTGTACTGTATGACTGTAGAGAGGGGGGGTGTACTGTATGACTGTAGAGAGGGGGGGGTGTACTGTATGACTGTAGAGAGGGGGGGTGTACTGTATGACTGTAGAGAGGGGGGGGTGTACTGTATGACTGTAGAGGGGGGGGTGTACTGTATGACTGTAGAGAGGGGGGGGGTGTACTGTATGACTGTAGAGAGGGGGGGTGTACTGTATGACTGTAGAGAGGGGGGGTGTACTGTATGACTGTAGAGGGGGGGGGTGTACTGTATGACTGTAGAGAGGGGGGGGTGTACTGTATGACTGTAGAGAGGGGGGGTGTACTGTATGACTGTAGAGAGGGGGGGTGTACTGTATGACTGTAGAGAGGGGGGGGGGGGTGTACTGTATGACTGTAGAGAGGGGGGGGTGTACTGTATGACTGTAGAGGGGGGGGGTGTACTGTATGACTGTAGAGAGGGGGGGGGTGTACTGTATGACTGTAGAGAGGGGGGTGTACTGTATGACTGTAGAGAGGGGGGGTGTACTGTATGACTGTAGAGAGGGGGGGTGTACTGTATGACTGTAGAGAGGGGGGGTGTACTGTATGACTGTAGAGAGGGGGGGGTGTACTGTATGACTGTAGAGAGGGGGGGTGTACTGTATGACTGTAGAGAGAGGGGTGTACTGTATGACTGTAGAGAGGGGGGGTGTACTGTATGACTGTAGAGAGGGGGGTGTACTGTATGACTGTAGAGAGGGGGGTGTACTGTATGACTGTAGAGAGGGGGGGGTGTACTGTATGACTGTAGAGAGGGGGGGGGTACTGTATGACTGTAGAGAGGGGGGTGTACTGTATGACTGTAGAGAGGGGGGGTGTACTGTATGACTGTAGAGAGGGGGTGTACTGTATGACTGTAGAGAGGGGGGTGTACTGTATGACTGTAGAGAGAGGGGGGGTGTACTGTATGACTGTAGAGAGGGGGGGTGTACTGTATGACTGTAGAGAGAGAGGGGGGTGTACTGTATGACTGTAGAGAGGGGGGTGTACTGTATGACTGTAGAGAGGGGGGGTGTACTGTATGACTGTAGAGAGGGGGGGTGTACTGTATGACTGTAGAGAGAGGGGGGGGTGTACTGTATGACTGTAGAGAGAGGGGGGGTGTACTGTATGACTGTAGAGAGGGGGGGTGTACTGTATGACTGTAGAGAGAGGGGGGGTGTACTGTATGACTGTAGAGAGGGGGGGGTGTACTGTATGACTGTAGAGAGAGGGGGGGTGTACTGTATGACTGTAGAGAGGGGGGGGTGTACTGTATGACTGTAGAGAGGAGGGGTGTACTGTATGACTGTAGAGAGGGGGGGTGTACTGTATGACTGTAGAGAGAGGGGTGTACTGTATGACTGTAGAGAGGGGGGGTGTACTGTATGACTGTAGAGAGGGGGGGGTGTACTGTATGACTGTAGAGAGGGGGGGTGTACTGTATGACTGTAGAGAGGGGGGGTGTACTGTATGACTGTAGAGAGGGGGGGTGTACTGTATGACTGTAGAGAGAGGGGGGGTGTACTGTATGACTGTAGAGAGGGGGGGTGTACTGTATGACTGTAGAGAGGGGGGGGGTGTACTGTATGACTGTAGAGAGGGGGGGGTGTACTGTATGACTGTAGAGAGGGGGGGTGTACTGTATGACTGTAGAGAGAGGGGGTGTACTGTATGACTGTAGAGAGGGGGGGTGTACTGTATGACTGTAGAGAGGGGGGGGTGTACTGTATGACTGTAGAGAGGGGGGGTGTACTGTATGACTGTAGAGAGGGGGTGTACTGTATGACTGTAGAGAGGGGGGGTGTACTGTATGACTGTAGAGGGGGGGGTGTACTGTATGACTGTAGAGAGAGAGGGGGTGTACTGTATGACTGTAGAGAGGGGGGGGGGGTGTACTGTATGACTGTAGAGAGGGGGGGGGGTGTACTGTATGACTGTAGAGAGGGGGGGTGTACTGTATGACTGTAGAGAGGGGGGTGTACTGTATGACTGTAGAGAGGGGGGGTGTACTGTATGACTGTAGAGAGGGGGGTGTACTGTATGACTGTAGAGAGGGGGGGTGTACTGTATGACTGTAGAGAGAGGGGGGTGTACTGTATGACTGTAGAGAGGGGGGGTGTACTGTATGACTGTAGAGAGGGGGGTGTACTGTATGACTGTAGAGAGAGGGGGTGTACTGTATGACTGTAGAGAGGGGGGGTGTACTGTATGACTGTAGAGAGGGGGGGTGTACTGTATGACTGTAGAGAGAGGGGGGTGTACTGTATGACTGTAGAGAGGGGGGTGTACTGTATGACTGTAGAGAGGGGGGGTGTACTGTATGACTGTAGAGAGGGGGGGGTGTACTGTATGACTAGAGAGGGGGGGTGTACTGTATGACTGTAGAGAGGGGGGTGTGTACTGTATGACTGTAGAGAGAGGGGGTGTACTGTATGACTGTAGAGAGGGGGGGTGTACTGTATGACTGTAGAGAGAGGGGGGGTGTACTGTATGACTGTAGAGAGGGGGGGTGTACTGTATGACTGTAGAGAGGGGGTGTACTGTATGACTGTAGAGAGGGGTGTGTACTGTATGACTGTAGAGAGGGGGGGTGTACTGTATGACTGTAGAGAGAGGGGGGGTGTACTGTATGACTGTAGAGAGGGGGGTGTACTGTATGACTGTAGAGAGGGGGGTGTACTGTATGACTGTAGAGAGGGGGGGTGTACTGTATGACTGTAGAGAGGGGGGGTGTACTGTATGACTGTAGAGAGGGGGGGTGTACTGTATGACTGTAGAGAGGGGGGGTGTACTGTATGACTGTAGAGAGGGGGGGTGTACTGTATGACTGTAGAGGGGGGGGGTGTACTGTATGACTGTAGAGAGGGGGGGTGTACTGTATGACTGTAGAGAGGGGGGGGTGTACTGTATGACTGTAGAGAGAGGGGGGGTGTACTGTATGACTGTAGAGAGGGGGGGGTGTACTGTATGACTGTAGAGAGAGGGGGGTGTACTGTATGACTGTAGAGAGAGGGGGGGTGTACTGTATGACTGTAGAGAGGGGGGGGGTGTACTGTATGACTGTAGAGAGGGGGGGGGGGGGGTACTGTACCTGGTCCAGCAGGCCAAACTTGGGGTACTCCTCCTCGGGGTCCTTGCTGCCGGGGTCCGGATGTTCCTTCACCAGGAAGACGTCTCGCTCTTTACTCTGAAAAGCACACGGTGATATATATCTGCTTCAGCATTCGTTGTTTTTGTTTTTAAATTTTTTCTCCTGAACAGCTGAGACGGGACCCGGAGCCTCGACGTCAGGACAGCTGTTGCCGTGTCGGGCTGAGCTTCGGATTGTTTTTTGGAATCAATGGAAGCTTCGAGATAAAAAGAATTTAAAAGAATTAAAAAAAATATTATGTTGTGGGACTTGTACAGCACTTTGTTCAACTCTGTCAGTGCTGTAAAGTTTAAACCTTTTTAAATCTTAGACAAACGAAACACTGTAAGCAGTCATTCGAGGCTTTATAAAAGCAGCACAATGAACACAAATCTGTCAGTGCCGAGTCCGACCTCATCTTAGATAACAAACAGCGTTGCTTGTTGTAGTTAACAAAGAGAGGCAGAGTTGATTTTGCACAAAGAAAATACGTTTTTTTTTATTATTATTATTTTTATATATATTCTAATTTTATTTTCATATTCGAATCCCATGCCCATCGAACAAAGCTTCGAAGCTTCGAAGTATTTAAGACGGCCCTAGTGCTGTGCTGCATTACCATCGTCTTGACAATGTTGTTGGGCCAGTTCAGCTTGGCCGGTCTCTGACGCGTCGTCATGCACTCCCAGTGCTTATCGATGAACGGGATGATATCCTGCAACGCGGGGGGAGAAACCAAAAACGGAGTCGAGTCATCGTGTCAAAACTAACCGAGTGGTCAATAATGACAGACGGAAGACATTTTTGCAAAGCAAAAAAACACCATCCAAGAAAAGTTACATGATCATATCTAAAGGCATTTCTAGATTACATATTGGTCCTTGCAGTAACAGGAGGAGACCCGCCCCAGACCAACAGAGGAGACATGTGGTAGTCTACACCCTCCCCAGACTGACAGAGGAGACATGTGGTAGTCTACACCCTCCCCGGACCGACAGAGGAGGCATGTGGTAGTCTACACCCTCCCTAGACCAACAGAGGAGGCATGTGGTAGTCTACACCCTCCCCAGACCAACAGAGGAGGCATGTGGTAGTCTACACCCTCCTCCCCAGACCAACAGAGGAGGCATGTGGTAGTCTACACCCTCCCCAGACCGACAGAGGAGGCATGTGGTAGTCTACACCCTCCCCGGACCGACAGAGGAGGCATGTGGTAGTCTACACCCTCCCCAGACTGACAGAGGAGACATGTGGTAGTCTACACCCTCCCCAGACCGACAGAGGAGACATGTGGTAGTTTACACCCTCCCCAGACTAACAGAGAAGACATGTGGTAGTCTACACCCTCCCCAGACCGACAGAGGAGACATGTGGTAGTCTACACCCTCCTCAGACCAACAGAGGAGACATGTGGTAGTCTACACCCTCCCCAGACCGACAGAGGAGGCATGTGGTAGTCTACACCCTCCCCAGACCGACAGAGGAGACATGTGGTAGTCTACACCCTCCCCAGACCGACAGAGGAGACAGGTGGTAGTCTACACCCTCCCCAGACCAACAGAGGAGACATGTGGTAGTCTACACCCTCCCCAGACCGACAGAGGAGACATGTGGTAGTCTACACCCTCCCCAGACCGACATAGGAGACATGTGGTAGTCTACACCCTCCCCAGACTGACAGAGGAGACATGTGGTAGTCTACACCCTCCCCAGACCAACAGAGGAGACATTGTGGTAGTCTACACCCTCCCCAGACCGACAGAGGAGGCATGTGGTAGTCTACACCCTCCCCAGACCGACAGAGGAGGCATGTGGTAGTCTACACCCTCCCCAGACCAACAGAGGAGACATGTGGTAGTCTACACCCTCCCCAGACCAACAGAGGAGGCATGTGGTAGTCTACACCCTCCACAGACCGACAGAGGAGGCATGTGGTAGTCTACACCCTCCCCAGACCGACAGAGGAGGCATGTGGTAGTCTACACCCTCCCCAGACCGACAGAGGAGGCATGTGGTAGTCTACACCCTCCCTAGACCGACAGAGGAGACATGTGGTAGTCTACACCCTCCCCCCAGACTAGGAGCATCCCTCCCCAGACCATGAGGCATGTGGTAATCAGGGTGTTAGTCAGGGTCGGGGTCGGGGTCAGGGTGCTACAGAACAGACCCACCTTGTCTTTGGAGAACATGGTCTTTGGATGCTCCTCCTGGGTGCGGGACCTCCAGGTCAGGTTGGCCAGGGCTGTGAGGCACATCTCCTTCAGATCTGAAACACACAAAATCAACGATGACAACAATCTAGTGACAAATGATCTGTGAGCAAAAAATAACAAGAAAATGATGTTGGGTGCAAAGTATCAAACAGAGTCCTCTTTCCTTGATCCTCCAATCAGCACCAGTCATTACCAACATCTAAGAAGGGAGATCCCCCCCCTTCAACGGCCCTTCTAAGGTTTCTCTCCTCCACATTGCCTGTGGTGCATTTTTCCCTATTGCTAGGTTTCAGTGAGTTTTTCCTTACCTTCGTCTGGGAGTGTTGCATTTATTTATTTAAAAATGTTTGGACTTTATGGTGTTTTTGTTTTGTTCTTGATTTATTGTGATGTTTCTTCTCGACTTGTTTTTAAAGAAGACGTGTCCGGACCCCACGGGGACATTAACGCGTCGTTGACGGGGCCTTACAAATACATTTGATTTGATTGGAGGATTAAGAAAAGAGGGCGGGGTTTGAGATAAGAGGACATCTCTTCCCGACACCTACTGGCTTGTTTCCTGAGGAAGTAGGTGTTTCCACTGTGATGACAGACGTTACAGTGGAACACATAGTTGGTCATGAAGGGGAGACAGGTCCTGTTGAGGAGGAGGAGAGGGGAGGAGTTAGACACAACTAACTCCCATACTGATACTGTAGACATAACTAACTCCCATACTGATACTATGTAGACATAACTAACTCCCATACTGATACTGTAGACATAACTAACTCCCATACTGATACTGTAGACACAACTAACTCCCATACTGATACTGTGTAGACATAACTAACTCCCATACTGATACTGTAGACACAACTAACTCCCATACTGATACTATGTAGACACAACTAACTCCCATACTGATACTGTAGACACAACTAACTCCCATACTGATACTGTAGACATAACTAACTCCCATACTGATACTGTAGACATAACTAACTCCCATACTGATACTGTAGACACAACTAACTCCCATACTGATACTGTAGACATAACTAACTCCCATACTGATACTGTAGACATAACTAACTCCCATACTGATACTGTAGACATAACTAACTCCCATACTGATACTGTAGACATAACTAACTCCCATACTGATACTGTAGACATAACTAACTCCCATACTGATACTATGTAGACATAACTAACTCCCATACTGATACTATGTAGACATAACTAACTCCCATACTGATACTGTAGACATAACTAACTCCCATACTGATACTATGTAGACATAACTAACTCCCATACTGATACTGTAGACATAACTAACTCCCATACTGATACTGTAGACACAACTAACTCCCATACTGATACTGTAGACACAACTAACTCCCATACTGATACTGTAGACACAACTAACTCCCATACTGATACTGTAGACATAACTAACTCCCATACTGATACTGTAGACATAACTAACTCCCATACTGATACTATGTAGACATAACTAACTCCCATACTGATACTATGTAGACATAACTAACTCCCATACTGATACTGTAGACATAACTAACTCCCATACTGATACTGTAGACACAACTAACTCCCATACTGATACTGTAGACATAACTAACTCCCATACTGATACTATGTAGACACAACTAACTCCCATACTGATACTGTAGACATAACTA
Source organism: Notolepis coatsorum (assembly GCF_963971535.1). Classification (NCBI taxonomy): domain Eukaryota; kingdom Metazoa; phylum Chordata; class Actinopteri; order Aulopiformes; family Paralepididae; genus Notolepis; species Notolepis coatsorum. Next base: position 2,485,783 of record NC_140175.1, on the reverse strand, counting down.
ACTCACATACTGATACTGTAGACATAACTAACTCCCATACTGATACTATGTAGACACAACTAACTCCCATACTGATACTGTAGACATAACTAACTCCCATACTGATACTGTAGACATAACTAACTCCCATACTGATACTGTAGACATAACTAACTCCCATACTGATACTGTAGACATAACTAACTCCCATACTGATACTGTAGACATAACTAACTCCCATACTGATACTATGTAGACATAACTAACTCCCATACTGATACTGTAGACACAACTAACTCCCATACTGATACTATGTAGACATAACTAACTCCCATACTGATACTATGTAGACATAACTAACTCCCATAGTGATACTATGTAGACATAACTAACTCCCATAGTGATACTATGTAGACATAACTAACTCCCATACTGATACTATGTAGACATAACTAACTCCCATACTGATACTATGTAGACATAACTAACTCCCATACTGATACTGTAGACATAACTAACTCCCATACTGATACTATGTAGACACAACTAACTCCCATACTGATACTATGTAGACATAACTAACTCCCATACTGATACTATGTAGACATAACTAACTCCCATACTGATACTGTAGACATAACTAACTCCCATACTGATACTGTAGACACAACTAACTCCCATACTGATACTGTAGACATAACTAACTCCCATACTGATAGTGTAGACATAACTAACTCCCATACTGATACTATGTAGACATAACTAACTCCCATACTGATACTATGTAGACATAACTAACTCCCATACTGATACTGTAGACATAACTAACTCCCATACTGATACTATGTAGACATAACTAACTCCCATACTGATACTGTAGACACAACTAACTCCCATACTGATACTGTAGACATAACTAACTCCCATACTGATACTGTAGACATAACTAACTCCCATACTGATACTGTAGACATAACTAACTCCCATACTGATACTGTAGACATAACTAACTCCCATACTGATACTGTAGACACAACTAACTCCCATACTGATACTGTAGACACAACTAACTCCCATACTGATACTGTAGACATAACTAACTCCCATACTGATACTGTAGACATAACTAACTCCCATACTGATACTGTAGACATAACTAACTCCCATACTGATACTGTAGATATAACTAACTCCCATACTGATACTGTAGATATAACTAACTCCCATACTGATACTGTAGACATAACTAACTCCCATACTGATACTGTAGACACAACTAACTCCCATACTGATACTATGTAGACATAACTAACTCCCATACTGATACTATAGACATAACTAACTCCCATACTGATACTGTAGACACAACTAACTCCCATACTGATACTGTAGACATAACTAACTCCCATACTGATACTGTAGACATAACTAACTCCCATACTGATACTATGTAGACATAACTAACTCCCATACTGATACTGTAGACATAACTAACTCCCATACTGATACTGTAGACATAACTAACTCCCATACTGATACTATGTAGACATAACTAACTCCCATACTGATACTGTAGACATAACTAACTCCCATACTGATACTGTAGACATAACTAACTCCCATACTGATACTGTAGACATAACTAACTCCCATACTGATACTATGTAGACATAACTAACTCCCATACTGATACTGTAGACATAACTAACTCCCATACTGATACTGTAGACATAACTAACTCCCATACTGATACTATGTAGACACAACTAACTCCCATACTGATACTATGTAGACATAACTAACTCCCATACTGATACTATGTAGACATAACTAACTCCCATTCTGATACTGTGGACATAACTAACTCCCATACTGATACTGTAGACACAACTAACTCCCATACTGATACTATGTAGACATAACTAACTCCCATACTGATACTGTAGACATAACTAACTCCCATACTGATACTGTAGACATAACTAACTCCCATACTGATACTGTAGACATAACTAACTCCCATACTGATACTGTAGACATAACTAACTCCCATACTAGGGGCGGCTAGGTGGTGTAGTGGTCTAAGGCACTCGCCACCAGTGTGGAGACGCTAGGATTCGCGTGTTCGAATCCAGCTCTCCACATTGTTTTTCAGTTTGGCTGGTCGTCCGCAGTAATACACATTGGCCGTATTACGGGGAGGGAAAAACTGAAGGGTGGGGATCGAACGTTGTGAACAAGCGACTCCTACAAGTCGGTTGGTGCGCCTGCGCAGTAGAATCAGGAAGTGTCGGGGGCAGCGTGAGCCTCCCACGCGTTACTCCTCGACACTGAGAGGTCGAGCTGCGCAGGTGAAAAGATGCGACTGCTGTTACCTCAAGTACCGGAGGGGACTTGTGCTATGTATGACTTAGTCCTCACTGCAGCCGGCTTGTGGGAGGCAAGAAACAGCGTTCGTGACAGGGGAGGGTTGAATTGGATGATACGAAATTGGGATGGGAGAAAATATAGAAAATGGGAGAAAAAGTGGATCAAAAAAAAAAAACTAACTCCCATACTGATACTGTAGACATAACTAACTCCCATACTGATACTGTAGACATAACTAACTCCCATACTGATACTGTGGACATAACTAACTCCCATACTGATACTGTAGACATAACTAACTCCCATACTGATACTGTGGACATAACTAACTCCCATACTGATACTGTAGACATAACTAACTCCCATACTGATACTGTAGACATAACTAACTCCCATACTGATACTGTGGACATAACTAACTCCCATACTGATACTGTAGACATAACTAACTCCCATACTGATACTGTAGACATAACTAACTCCCATACTGATACTATGTAGACATAACTAACTCCCATACTGATACTGTAGACATAACTAACTCCCATACTGATACTGTAGACACAACTAACTCCCACTAGGGGGTGTAACGATGCGACCTCACAACGATTAATTTCGATTACGATTCTTCAGGCAACGATTCAATGCATCATGAAATCTCTTCATTTGACCACGATTCGATTAGATTCATTTTCTATTCATTTTCTATCAGTTAATTCCCCCAAACATTTTGAATACACAAATGTGGCTGCAGGGGGAACCGATTCACTCAGCATGAATGGACTATAGGTCAATAAAAACAATACACACACAAACAAAACATTAAATGATTTAGCTTAATTTCGATTATAATCTATTCTAACATTTTCAAATCGATGCAGTTGAATCGTCACATTAGAATCGATGCATTTCGATTAGGGATACTCGATATTGGCTTTTTTACCGATACCGATATACCGATATTGTCCAACTCTTAATTTCCGATACCGATATCAACCGATAACGATATATAAATGGAATAATTTCAGGTAATTAACATTACATATCTCTTGTTGTGGAATTAACACAACATTATGCATACTTTTGACAATAAATAAAATCAGAATTTGTTCTTACTTGCTTGCCTGGGTAAATAAAGGTTATAGAAATGTATATAAAAAAAAAAAAAACAACGATACCGATATTTTCCGATATCACATTTTAATGCCGATATCGGCCGATAATATCGGTAGGCCGATAATATCGGACATCCCTAATTTCGATTAATCGATGCATCGCTACACCCCTAGTGGACATAACTAACTCCCATACTGATACTATGTAAGGGGATGCAGACCAGAGAAAGACGTTTGTCTCGTTTACATCAGGGTCCCTCATTTTCAACCCCGTCCCCATGACCAACGCACCCCTGCTCCAACCCCTGCTTCACTTACATTTTCACTTCTGTACAACACACCTATATTTTAGTATTATTATTTATTTTCATTTTCTCTCCATTTTGTCTCTAAGCAGTCTCCCTTTCTCTGTAGTATCATCCCCACCATGTTGTCATTGTGAAAGTCCATGTACTGTGTTTTTTGTCCGTGTACCGTGTTTGTACAATACACAATACACAATGTCATGTATGTAAAGCGGTTTGAGATACTTTATGTAGGCGCTATAAAAAAAAAGATTCTTAAACTTCGATTCTTCCGTTCCACATCCACACGCGCAAGAACGCAACTGACCAAGACATGTCCAAAATACTTTTCCATTAACCGAAATTACTCTTATTTACCAGACTAGGCATTTAGGCACCTACACTATTATTGTTATTATCATCATTATTACATACGCAGTGTCGATGCCGAAGGTGTCGGCGGTGAACCACTTCATGCACAGGGCGCATTGCAGCTCCACCTCCCCCAGCTGCCTGCTGCCGCTGTCCTCGTCCCCGGAGCCCGTCAGCGCGTCAGCCGCCTCGGAGTCGCCGCCGGTGTCCTGCAACGGAGGGGTGATTGATTGATTGAAAACTTTATTAACAGATTGCAGAATGGGTACAGTACAGTACAGCTCAATACATACAATTGTTAACACTATGGCGTCCGTCCACGTATATATACGTGTTTTGAAAAAGCACGATGTGGACCAGAGCCACGAGTATATACGTGACGAGTTGTTATTGTTTTATTCCATATTTATAGCGCTTCTTAGGTACCCGATCCACTACCAGCATCTTTTCAGATATTTGATTTTTGAAACATGCAGTACCAGCCAAACCCACTTAGGGGCGCCATCGCTCCACTGCAGTATCATTGTGATTTTTTTTTTTAAGTACAATTCTGTGGGCGGATCATAGTTCCTTGATCCCAGCAGAACATCCTCCATCTTGGATTAGTTTGGCGAGCGGTTTTTTCAGCGTGGAATAATGGGATTTATGATTAGCCAATGTGCATATCGATCTACCAGAATCCGATGAGTGGTGAGGAAATGCTGCCGGCGATCACATGGCCTGACGGTAGGATAATATTACCCCAAATTACAGCTGGATTGGACATTGTTTTATAACGTAACGTGATTGGTCAATGAAAATGCTATATTGAATGCACACTGTATTGCAGATCAATAATAGTAATCGGCGTTCCCCGCCGCCCCCATTTCATCCATAGATGCTCTGTAATAGTCCGGATGCTACGCAGTTTGTTTTATTTCATTCGTATATATACAGCAGAAATGGCGTTTGATATAACGGCGCCAACGTTTAGCCTATTATCCAGCTACCGGGAAAAAAGCCTAGACGAAAAGTTATATTTACGATGCTATAAAATGACAACCAAACGATGGATTTTTATTTTGTTTAAGCCATTATGAAGGCACGGTTTATGCACTCAAGTGACAATGAGAATGGACAGATAGCAATACTATAAATGATATATAAAGCTTGTTGAAAGTACATCGGTTTGTTTACTTTCTGCTGTCCTCTGAGGCCTAAATCCGCGCGGGGCGCCGGTCGTCAAAGTGTTAAGGGGATGCAGACCAGAGAAAGACTTTCGTCTTGTTTACATCAGGGTCCCCCATTTTACATTCATCATAACATTTATGACATACAGATAGACAGTACTGCTACATCTATACATTTATGACATACCAGATTTGCAAATACAGTTGAGTACTGTTTGTGATACAAAGAGTCCAGAAAAGAGAGTATATACATTTGACGTAGAAACTGTACATTGGAGGTGGTTGGGTGGGTGGGGGGGTTGGGTAGGAGGGGGGGGGGGGGACACACACACACACTGTACAAGCAAAACTGTACATTGGAATATTGTTGTTGTGTGTGTTGTCAAGAAGAGACACCCGGCTGTATTGTCCGACTCACACACAAATAAACAAACGTGAGAAAGACAAGTGTGTCGCTTCTATGAGCCGAATAGTAAGGAGGAAGGAGAACGGATTATATATAATACTACACATTACCGCTCCTTCTTTGCCGTTGGAAGATTCCGTGTCCATGTTAGTGGTCAGCTCACCGAACGAAGCGTCACTGGAAGGAAAGAACGGGGACACTGAATTATATTAACCCTTTCACTGCCGGCCGCACTACCAAAACGGTTAACCCTTTCATTCACTGTGACAAATACACAGAGGGTTAATAATAACCCTTTCACTGCCGCACTAGCAAACGGTTAACCCTTTCACTGTGACAAATACACAGAAGGTTAATAACCCTTTCACTGCCACACAAGCAAGCGGTTAACCCTTTCACTGTGACAATACACAGAGGGTTAATAACCCTTTCACTGCCGCACTAGCAAACGGTTAACCCTTTCACTGTGACAATACACAGAAGGTTTTTACCCTTTCACTGCCACACTACAGAAGGTTAACCCTTTACTATCACACCATCTGTAGTGTGTGGCAGACAGTGAGAGGGTGACACACGCCAGTAGCGATACATACACCCGGTCAGGGAGCAGGGAGCAGGGTGGGTTGATTGAATTGATTGATTGATATCAGTACAATGTTATTATATCGTGGGTCAGACAGTGCAGGTTTCTGGAGTGCCGACGGTACAACAACACGCGTCAGCAACACGAGTGTCCTGACTCGTTGTCATCGGTTTGTTATTATTACTGATGATAGCAAGCTAACCGGTAATAATGTGTAATAATCATTGAATTGTGCTGTTTATTAAACCTAAGCTATCTGCCGTAGCTAGCAGCTAGCTCCTTATGGTGGAGTGCTGCTCACTCAGTTGACTAAATGCCCTGCTGTGTCTAATATAGGAAGAGGTATATGTGTGGTTTATTTATATTTAGATGTATATAATATATCTGTGTGTGTTTGAATGAGGGAGACGTTACCCCTCTCCTGCTGCGGTGTCGGGTTCAACAACAGACGCGCTGCTCGCCGCCTCTCCTCCTTCAGACGCCATGTTTCAAACTGACGAGACTATGAAGTAGTACCGCGAGATGTCGGGTAGTCTCGCGGTTAGTTACAGTAAAGTACCGCGAGATGTCGGGTAGTCTCGAGGTTAGAATAGAATGAATGAATGAATGAAAACTTTATTTAATAGATTGCAGAATGGGTACAATACAGTACGGCTCAATACATACAATTGTTAAGGGGATGCAGACCTGAGAAAGACGTTTGTCTTGTTTCCATCAGGGTCCCCCATTTTCAATTCATATAGACATTTATGACATACACAACAACATACATGACATTTATGGCATAGGGACATATAGGTATTTAGTACTGTTACATTTGTGACATAAACGGTATTCAAATATACAGTACTGTTACCCCTAGATCCTGACAGAGTATATACATATGATGGGGAGGGGACTGTACATTAGGAGGGGGTGGGTGGGTGGGAGAGAAATATACATACGGCGGGGAGGGAATATATACATGCGGTGGGGAGGAGACTGTCTATTAGGAGGTGGTGGGGGTTTTGGGCATTTACGGTGGCCAGTTTCGAATTGCAGCCTCCCGTAGGTGCTCTTTAAGAGCGGTTTTTAATCTGGGCAGGGATTCACATTCCTTTACAGCTTTGGGTAGGGCATTCCACATTGTTGTGGCATAATTGCGAAACGTGTTTAGTCCCTTGTTTGAGCCGAATCTGGGTTTAACATGATTTGTTGAGCTTCCTCTGGTGTAGTGGTTGTGGTATTCACTGACCTTTGGGAAGTATTTTGACATGTACATGGGCACCCCGGTCGTATAGTGTATCTTGTAGACCAGGCCCATTGCAAGTTGCTGTACTCTGTCGTCTACTCTAAGCCATCCTAGGTTGTCAAAGTGGGCAGGGGTAAGGTGGGTTCTGGGGTTCAGGTCAAGTAGTAGTCTGACCAGTTTGTTTTGTGATGTTTGTAATTTTGTTTTAAGCGCCTTTGAGGTGCTTTGGTACCATGAGGTGCACGCATAGTCATAGTACCCTTGAATGAGTGCTCCTGCCAGAGTCTTCAGGGTATTCTTGTTTACCAGAGAGGAGATCCGGTACAAGAATCTAGTTCGTTGGTTGACTTTTTTTTATTACATTGGATGCCATTTTGTCACAGGAAAGATTTGCCTCTAGGATGGAACCCAGGTAGGTAATTTCATCTTTCCTTGTTACAATATTGTCACCCACTGTAACTGAGAAGCCGTCGGTCTTGCTGAGTTTGTTATTTGAACCGAAGAGAATGGACTCTGTTTTGCCCATGTGTAATGATAGTTTGTTATCAGCGAGCCATATGCAGATTTTGCCTAGTTCCGAGCTGAGGGTTTTTTCAACCTGCAACTTGTTCTTGTCAGAGACCAGCAGGGCTGAGTCGTCCGCAAACAGGAACAAGTTGCAGTCACAGGCTGACGACATGTCATTTGCATAAATTAGGAAGAGTAGCGGTCCTAGTATGCTTCCTTGTGGAACACCACAGCTCACTGTGAGGGGGGGAGATAGAGTACCGTTTACCTCTACCATCTGTTCTCTCCCCTCCAGGTAGGATTGCATCCAGCTCACTGATAAGCTATCAAAACCAATTGATTTTAGCTTGTCCATCAGAATGGAGTGATTGACAGTGTCGAAGGCCTTTTGTAGGTCCAGCATGACCATGCCGCAGTATTTGCCCGCGTCCACCTCTTGTTTGATGTGGTCGTTCAAATAGAGGAGGCATGTGTCAGTGGAGTGGGACGTTCTGAAGCCAGATTGGAATTCGTAGATTAGATTTTTTTCCGCCAGGTACTTTTCGACCTGTTCGTAGACTATTTTCTCCATGACTTTCGAGATGGAGGTAAGAATAGAAACAGGGCGGTAGTTGCCTGGGTCTAATTTGTTGCCCTTTTTGTGCAGAGGGGTCACTCTCGCAATTTTGAAGTCCTTGGGGACGTGCCCCTGTTTTATAGAGAGGTTTATTATGTGTGTGATGACTGGGGTGATAGAATAGAAAACTTTATTGCCATTTCAACACATGGTTGATTGGGATTTGTCTTGGTGCCACATACAGTACAGACATTATAAAAACATACAATAAAAAACACAAGAATACATGCAATACAATCCCCACAATAAAAGTTTTACACAAACAATTAAAAAGAAAAAATGCAACAGTACCTCAAATAAATTGCTCAGTGTTCCAGTTTAAAGTGCATATTGCCTTAAAGTGCCTGTCGGCTGGTGCTAGCCCTGGTGGTGCAAAGTACCTGTACATTTGTACTTGAGTTCAGGTGACGGACAGCCTCGGGATATGTACGGTTTTTAAGCTTAGGTACCGGATCTCCTCACTGGTAAACAAGAATACCCTGAAGACTCTAGCAGGAGCACTCATTCAAGGGTACTACGACTATGCTTGCACCTCATGGTACCAAAGCACCTCAAAGGCGCTAAAAACAAAATTACAAACATCTCAAAACAAACTGGTCAGACTACTGCTTGACCTTACTCCTAGAACCCACCTCACCCCTGCCCACTTTGACAACCTAGGATGGCTTAGAGTAGACGACAGAGTACAGCAACTTGCAATGGGCCTGGTCTACAAGATACACTACACGACCAAGGTACCCATGTACATGACTAAATACTTCCCAAAGGTCAGTGAATACCACGATCACAACACCAGAGGGAGCTCCACAAATCATGTTAAACCCAGATTCGGCTCAAACAAGGGACTAAACACGTTTCGCAATTATGCCACATCAATGTGGAACGCCCTACCCAAAGCTGTAAAGGAATGTGAATCACTACCCACTTTCAAAAACACTCTCAAAAAACACCTAAGGGAGACTGCAACTCGAAACTGGCCCCTGTAAATGTCCGAACACAACCCCCTCCAATGTACAGTAAATTACCAAGTATGGTCTTGTCAATAATCCAATGTACAGTGTTGTTTGTACAGTTGTACAGTGTCCCCCACCCACCCCTCCTACCCAACCCCCCCCCCCCCCCCCACTCCTACCCAACCCCCCCCCCCCCACTCCTACCCAACCCCCCCCCCCACCCACCTCCAATGTACAGTCCCCACCCACCCCTCCTACCCAACCCCCCCCCCCCCCACTCCTACCCAACCCCCCCCCCCCCCCAACCACCTCCAATGTACAGTCCCCCCCCCACCCCCACCTACCCAATCCAATGTACAGTTTCTACGCCTAATGTATATACTCTTTTCTTTCTGGACTCTTTTTGTATCACAAACAGTACTGTAATTGCAAATCTGGTATGTCATAAATGTATAGATGTAGCAGTACTGTCTATCTGTATGTCATGTATGTCATATATGTTACGATGAATTGAAAATGGGGGACCCTGATGTAAACAAGACGAAAGTCTTTCTCTGGTCTGCATCCCCTTAACAATTGTATGTATTGAGCTGTACTGTACTGTACCCATTCTGCAATCTGTTAATAAAGTTTTCATTCATTCATTCACACCTCCTCCAATGTACAGTTTCTACGTCAAATGTATATACTTCTTTTCTGGACTCTTTTCGTATCACAAACAGTACTGTATTTGCAAATCTGGTATGTCATAAATGTATAGATGTAGCAGTACTGTCTATCTGTATGTCATATATGTTACGATGAATTGAAAATGGGGGACCCTGATGGAAACAAGACAAACGTCTTTCTCAGGTCTGCATCCCTTTAACAATTGTATGTATTGAGCCGTACTGTATTGTACCCATTCTGCAATCTGTTAAATAAAGTTTTCATTCATTCATTCATTCAAGTTTGAAGTGGAAATGGGCAAAGACACAGCGCGTCACGGATTGGGCAAACGCGTCAGTGGCCAATCAGAGAGCGTCAGTCAGTGGCCAATCAGAGAGCGTCTCCGAGAAATGCGGTTTGGTAATCACGCGGTGGTGACGCGAGGGGGCGGGACACGTGCTCCATGTAACGCGGAAGTGCCGTGTTGTTGCACGTTTCCCTGTCGGAGTTATTTCGTTGCTGCACCGTGTTGTACACATTGGGACTGTTTCAATAAGTTAGCTAGTCAGTCAGCGAATGATGCTAACGCTGTCCTGTAAACAATCACACACCCGTTATCGTTGTTATTGTAGTGACTAATATATATTAACTCTTGTTTTAGAATAGTAGCTATAAGTTAGCAACTTGGGTTCAAAGCTAACGATAGCAGCTAATGTAATGTAAATATGCTAACCGTCGTTAAAAAAGGCTACTAGTACTACTAGCTAACCGAACTCGTCTTCCTAGCGTGTTCCTGATATCTGCGTTATATATAACAAGTCTAGCTACTTCCCTAGCAGTTATAAAATGCATGAAGAGATTGAAGACTACCATGCTGCCATTGCTGATGTTAACAGACTTTTTCTCTCCACCCGTCTGAGACAGCTGTGCCTCCGAGCAGTCAGTCTAAACACAGGAGCTGTGCATCTGAAGGCTCTGGGTAAGAAGACCAGCTGCTGTTAACTATTAACTGATTGATTGATTGATTGAAAACTTTATTAACAGATTGCTGAATGGGTACAATACAGTACAGCTCAATACACACAATTGTTAAGGGGATGCAGACCAAGTTCAAGTTTCAAGTTTCTTTAATAGTTGTCATACAGAAGTACAGAATACTTTTATACAAAATGCTTCTTACTGTTGCGCTCCAGAGACTGTGCAAGACAAGATAAGTATGAAATAAAATAACATAGTAAAATTAGAAGTAAAAAAAATGAGGTCACAGTGTTCAGTTTAGACATATGTACAATGTTCGATGCAGAATAGACGTAGTTACCATACAATATACAATACTGTGCAGTGTACTAATATACAATACTATATAGTGCAAGGCAGAAATGGAGAAATGGGACGAGGTGCAATTTAGGTACAATTCACAGTAGGTGTACGAGTTGTAGTGCAAATCCTTTATCAATAAATATAAAGTGTAAGTGTGTTTGTGTGATCTAAAGTGTGGAGAGTGGGTGCTGCAGTGTGTTGTTTGTTTGAGTGAGTGTGTGCGTGTGGGTGTGTGTGCTGTGTGCATTTGATGGTTGTTGCATAGTGATTATTGTTCGTTTAGCGATTATTGTTCGTTTAGCAGCCTGATGGCCTGGGGATAGAAGCTTCTTCTGAGTCTTTCTGTGCTCGCCTTAAGACTCCGGTATCGCTTGCCTGACCGCAGCAGTTCAAAGAGGCAGTTGTTCGGGTGGCTCGAGTCCTTAATAATTCTCTTAGTCTTCCCCCTGCACCGCTCTGTTTTTATTACATGTTTTATCACATTCTTGTTCATTTCATAACATTTTCATACGATTTATTTTGAAAATATTGAGGCCAACATGGCATTTCACTATTTCGAAAGCCTTTCTGGTGATTCTAAGGCGAGATATGGGTCAAAGAATCTCCCCCTGATTACCATGACCACAACACCAGAGCGAGTTAGCCGAACGTTAGCCACCAGCCACTTTTTCCTCCGTGATGGTATAAAACTTGCGATTTGGATTTCTGTTTTTGTCATTAGTACAACGCGTAACAGCAGATCTTTGGCATTGTGAAGGACTGAAGAAAATTCCGCTTGATTGTCTTTAATTTGCCGCTTTAACGATCCGTTTCTCCACTAAATGAAGTGTACACAATGTACCAGGAGGGGCAGTTTCCCCCCACGCTGCAGTTGCGTAGCAACAACAGACAGGAAGTTGACTTCGAGAATCCCCTTAACAATTGTGTGTATTGAGCTGTACTGTATTGTACCCATTCTGCAATCTGTTAATAAAGTTTTCAATCAATCAATGTTAACAGGCGCCTCCAAAATTGGCCATTTTAGTTTTAGTTTTTGAGGACTGCATACTTTTTGCTAACCAAAACAACATACTTTATACTTATAGCACATGCAAAATCCTTATTGGGGACTGGAACACGGACATGCTACGTAAAGCAGCACCCGTCTTCAAGGCCTTCAGTAGGCTTTGTGATCTGCACGGACTCAGCCAGCTAATCACCCAACCTACAAGGGTGTGTGAATCAACCCAGACTACCATTGACCTCATCCTGACCTCCGACAAGTCCATGATCTCCAATAAAGGGGTTATAGCATGCGGGTTAAGTGATCATTATATGATATTCTGTTCCCGCAAAAAGCTAAAGCAAAAGGCTGGCTGTCACAAAACGGTCACATCTAGAGACCTCAAAACCTACTCTAGCGAGGCCTTTAACCTTGAACTGAAGAGCCTGGACTGGTCAGATGAACTCAATGGTACACTGGCTGAAGAAACCTGGCTTGGCTTCAAAACCAAATTCTCAACAATACTAAACAACATGGCCCCCCTAAGAACCACCAGGGTAAAAAATCGCGCTGAGCCGTGGATGCACACTGAAATACTGACCGCTATGAAAGCCAGAGACAAAAAATGCTCTGAATTTCATAAAAGTCAGTCAAAGCTTACCAAAAGCACGAGCAGTGAACTCCAAGCCCACGTGACTGAACTCAAACTAGAAAGAAACAGACTAAGAAATGACGTAAACTCCATGATAAAAACTGCAAAAAAAAATTTCATCAATGACAAAACTGAGGAAAACAAAAATAAACCACGTGAACTTTGGAAATTACTCAATAATCAACTAGGCTGCAGTAAAAAACTTAAAACCAGGTTCTCAAACATAAACATAAAGACGGACAACACGCTCATCACAGACAAACTGGATGTAGCCAATTACTTAAACACTTTCTTCACAAACATAGCCACAACACTGGTAAACAAACTACCCTCCCACTCAGGGCAGTATGGGGTAGAACACATAGTAGCATACTACAAGAACCTAGGCGTCCACAAAGACGATTTCAAACTGGAAATGGTAACTACAGATGAGGTACTCAATAAACTGAGCGCCCTCCAACCGAACAAGGCCACTGGCCATGACAACATCCCCTCCAAATTCCTCAGAGACTCAGCAGCCGCCATCACCCCAGTCATCACACACATAATAAACCTCTCCATAAAACAGGGACACGTCCCCAAGGACTTCAAAATAGCGAGAGTAACACCCCTGCACAAAAAGGGCAGCAAATTAGACCCAGGCAACTACCGCCCTGTTTCTATCCTTACATCCATCTCGAAAGTCATGGAAAAAATAGTATACGAACAGGTCGAAAAGTACCTTACGGATAAAAATCTAATCTACGAATTCCAATCTGGCTTCAGAACATCCCACTCCACTGACACATGCCTTCTCTATTTGAACGACCACATCAAACAAGAGGTGGACGTGGGCAAATACTGCGGCATGGTCATGCTAGACCTACAAAAGGCCTTCGACACTGTCATCACTCCATTCTGATTGACAAGCTAAAAGCAATTGGTTTTGATAGTTTATCAGTGAGCTGGATACAATCCTACCTGGAGGGGAGAGAACAGATGGTGGAGGTAAACGGTACCCTATCCCCCCCCCTCACAGTGAACTGTGGTGTTCCACAAGGAAGCATACTAGGACCACTACTGTTCCTAATTTATGCAAATGACATGTCGTCAGCTTGTGACTGCAACTTGTTCCTGTTTGCGGACGACTCAGCCCTGCTGGTCTCTGACAAGAACAAGTTACAGGTTGAAAAAACCCTCAGCTCGGAACTAGGCAAAATCTGCATATGGCTCGCCGACAACAAACTATCATTACACATGGGCAAAACAGAGTCCATTCTCTTCGGTTCAAATAACAAACTCAGCAAAACCGACGGCTTCTCAGTTACAGTGGGTGACAATATTGTCACAAGGAAAGATGAAATTACCTACCTGGGTTCCATCCTAGAGGCTAATCTTTCCTGTGACAAAATGGCATCCAATGTAATAAAAAAAGTCAATCAACGAACTCGATTCTTGTACCGGATCTCCTCCCTGGTAAACAAGAATACCCTGAAGACTTTGGCAGGAGCACTCATTCAAGGGTACTACGACTATGCTTGCACCTCATGGTACCAAAGCACCTCAAAGGCACTAAAAACCAAATTACAAACATCTCAAAACAAACTAGTCAGACTACTGCTTGACCTGACTCTTAGAACCCACCTCACCCCTGCACACTTTGCCAACCTAGGATGGCTTAGAGTAGACGACAGTACAGCAACTTGCAATGGGCCTGGTCTACAAGATACACTACACGACCAAGGTACCCATGTACATGTCAAAATACTTCCCAAAGGTCAGTGAATACCACGATCACAACACCAGAGGGAGCTCCACAAATCATGTAAAACCCAGATTCGGCTCAAACAAGGGACTAAACACGTTTCGCAATTATGCCACAACAATGTGGAACGCCCTACCCAAAGCTGTAAAGGAATGTGAATCACTACCCACCTTCAAAAACACTCTCAAAGAACACCTACGGGAGACTGCAATTCAAAACTGGCCCCTACAAATGTCCTAACCCAGTTGTACAATAAAGACCAAGCATGGCTTTGTCAGTATTCCAATGTACAGCCCCACCCAACCCCACCCCACCTACCCAACCTCCTCCAATGTACAGTTTCTATGTCAAATGTATGTCAGTATTCCAATGTACACGTAAAAACTGTACATTGGAGGGTAGGTGGGGGGACTGTACATTGGAGGAGGTTGGGTTACATATTTAGTATGTGCTAAAAACAGAGATGGACAAATACGTAGGTAAGTCTGTGGCTAAACGTGGACCATATTGTGGTCTGTGGCTAAACGTGGACCACATTGCGGTCAGCTCATCATGGGGGGGGGGGGGAGTCTGTGGCTAAACGTGGACCACATAGCGGTCAGCTCATCATGGAGGGGGGGGGGGGGGGGGTAAGTCTGGCTAAACGTGGACCACATTGCGGTCAGCTCATCATGGAGGGGGTGGCAGGGGTTCTCAAGGATAGCGTCCAGCTTCCTCCTCGCCCTCCCCTCTGCCACCCCCTCCAGACCAGTGCCCTCAATCTCTATACCACCATTGTTTTCATCAACTGTTATATATTGGTTGCCATGTGTAACTGCATCATACAGAGAGTGTAGCTGATCGAGGACATTGTGTTGAGATGAGCTCCAGTGTCTTTGTAACAAACACACAGACGTTGTGTGCGACCGTGGCTCGGGATGTAAAGCCGTCGTCTGGTAATCCCAGGAGGTTCCCGGTTCGATTCCCGCTGTTCCTGGGAAGCGTGTCGAAGTGTCCTCCTTGAGCAAGACACTTAACCCCTAATTGCTCCCGATGAGCAGGTCGGCACCTCGCATGGTCGCCTCCGCCGTCGGTGTGTGAGTGTGTGAGTGAATGGGCAAAATGTGAGGAACAAATTGTAAAGCGCTTTGGATAAAAGCTGTTATATAAATGCACCATTTTCCATTAATATACCATTATATGTGACTGTTCCTTGTATGTCCCGTATTCACGATATGCTTATTATAATTATACTTTTGTTATACTATTATATTTTGCATAAAATATTCCACAATAGGACAGTCAAATATAATGTGAACACAAACAACTCTTTCCCAAAGCCAGCAACAAGTGAACTTGGATCTGTGATGTCATCGAGATGTAAAATCTGGTACCGTTTGTATCCATTGACTGGACCCCACGGCCTTTGGGGTTTTTACACCCAAATTAGTGTAATTCTACCCGTTCTGAACGAGAGAATGTCCCCTTATTCCCCAAAAACAGATCCAACGGCAGCTGAGTCAGCGTTACCATCTCCCCTGATTCATTCTCTACAACGCAGCTCTAGATTTGACATGTAGCCTATATGACACCAAGGATTCAAGTCATTGTCTTGGCTTTGGGAGTGAGTTGGTCATGTTCTCAAATATTAGCCTAATTGGACTGTCGGATAGAGACCATAGGAAAAACAGGAATTCTTAGCCTGAATTTGGTCATATTCCCCATTTGAATTGGTCTATTGCATAAGCATAACATAGTTTTAAAAATAGCATTGTCTCTTAATTAATAGGACTGTGTTTTATTTGTCTCCGTTACACAGAGCTCCCAACATCCGTCTTAAGGGACCTCGTGCCTTATCTCAACGTAATGGGCCTGGACAGACTCCAGCCAGGCCTGAATCTCAGAGGTTGGAACATTCAATCATTTGGAAATGAGGGTTTACACTCAACCACCACATACAGATAATGTGGAACATGAAAAAGAGGAGGAGGAGGAAGAGTGCCATTTAGAGTCGCAGATTAAATTACTTGGGTGCTTTAGAGCCAACAAACGAGCATAACATGTGAAATGGAGCTACATTCCTTATGGTGTCTTCTTTCCAATTGACCATATTCACACGGGCGGACATTTTGCTCTTACGTCACGCTCAGGTTGGGATTGTGTTATATCAGATTATCCAGATTATTACTTTCAATCCATATTATTTAAAATGCAGATTATTAGTTTAAATGCAGATTATTACTTTCAATCCATTATTTTAAATGCAGATTATTACTTTAAATCCATATTATAAATTTAAATCCAGATTATTTTAAATGCAGATTATTACTTTAAATCCATATTATTAATTTAAATCCAGATTATTACTTTAAATGCAGATTATTACTTTAAATGCAGATTATTACTTTAAATCCATATTATTACTTTAGATCCATATTATTACTTTAAATCCAGATTATTACTTTAAATCCAGATTATTTTAAATGCAGATTATCGCTGCTATCTATTTCCGTCTCTTGATATCTGTTTCCTTCTGCTGATTGCTTAGCAAACGCCAAGTGTGCCAAGAGACGTTTCTTATTGTGCAGAAGATTAACTTGCACATACATCAAACATGATCTTGTTCAGATGCAAGACAATGTGCAGAATCACCGTTTGCAGACGGCAACATATAACCCCTCCACAGATTCTCTGACCAATCACATCTAAGACGTTAATAATTAGCATATTATCCATGTGTCATTGACACACCAGCTACACGTGTGCTCGTCACGTGTGCAGACGTCCAGAAACGCAGCACAGGAGTCTGAAAGGCATATCAGTGGATCATCCCAATGTCTTCGCTGTGATTGGTCATATTCTTTGCATGATAGGGGTACGTTTGTCGCCTGTACACGTTATTTGCATCATTCTGTACAAAAGCCATTCTCGTTTTCTGCACGATAAGAGGAAACCTATCGTCACACCTGGGCCCTGTTTCTTGTACGTGGTTCAACTAAGTCGATCAAGATGTCATTATCCAGCTTCAGTTAACCCGATGTTTGAAGCCGGGATTTTCCTGTTTCACGAAGGTGGATTCAGTCTCGTTAACTCAAGCCAGACTTGCGACTCAGGCTAAATGCGCGCGGCCGTTTTAGGTGAAAAGCCAGCACGTATCGATGGCAGAGATCCTGATTCTCAACGGCATTGATTGATTAATTGATTTAAGACTTTATTGACAGATTGCAATACGGCTCAATCGCCTCGCCGACAAGTTAAATGCGTTATCTATAGGCTAATTCTAAGTCCCTCATTACCTCAATCAATCAGATTATATTTCTTTAAACTTGCCTGCTGGATTGAATAATCAAATGAGATCTTGCTAGCGAAAATAATTAGTTAAATTGTTATACAGAATTACGATACGGCTCTCTTACCCATTGATTGATGTATAGTCTATCTTTAACTTATCTCCAATGTGGTCTAACGGGTTGTTCTTTTGACTTTCACACAGACGACCGGGGTTCGAGACCCTAGTCGTCTCCTTCTTTTTGCAATATAGGAATAATTCAATTTGGTGCACGTTGAGAGCTATATAAAGAATGACATCCTCAATGCATGTAGATTTATAATATTTTAACTTAAAACCAGGCTACTTTGGCGTATAATCATTAATATTATATTCAAAAAAATCATATTGGAAAGACCGGGTTTTGAACCCCGGTCGCTGGGTTGGCAGGCTTGAGCACTACCGCTGGGCCACTGTGCCAGATGGGATAAATTCATTGTTTATACATTAATGAACGAGAGACCCGTGTTTAGAATATCCTTTGTTTTGAATGAAGTTTATCTCTTTATCCTCATTCATTAATGTGACGTCAACGGCTCATTCAATTTCTCAAATCCGTCAAACAGCGCATCTCATCAGACATCTTAATCCCAGTTACAATTAAAATAACCACATAATGTGTACATCGCACGAGCGAGCGCCACCGTCGCCACGGTATATATAACGTGCATTATTTAGGACAAAGTGAATTTAGTATCAGCATTTTGGGTCTATTTTACATTTCAAAAGCCCCCTCTGGAAGAATGGAGCACAAGAACGTAATTCAGAATGGTATAATGCAGATCGTAGACTGTGGGAATAGTTTCAGGAAACGGGCTGTCACCTCTTTGCGGGGGCGTGGCGATGGTTCAGGCTAACTTGAACTTGAACTCTGCTTTCGACCAGGCTCAAACTTTTGGATCTGTTGTCATGGTGATTTGGAAAATCCACGTACAGGGAACCGGAAAGTCCGGCTAACTCAGTTATCCAGTTAAAGTTATCCGGCTAACTCAGTTATCCAGGTACAAGAAACAGGGCCCTGGCGTTCCATAGACGTAACAAGACACTCATTCAGATCCCATTCTGACTTTGTTATTGATGTTGTTGTTGTTGTTGTTGTAGGGATATCTACGCACTCTGCGTGGGTAAGAATATTGCAAGATATCAGGGGGCCTCACAACGTAGGTATTTTGATTTATTCGTGGGCAAGATTAAGAAGTAGTTTGATTGATTGATTGAACATTTTATTAACTGATTGCAGAATGGGTACAATACAGTACGGCTCAATACACACAATTGTTAAGGGGATGCAGACCTGAGAAAGACTTTCGTCTTGTTTACATCAGGGTCCCCCATTTTCAATTCATAATGACATTTATGACATACACAACATACAGATATACAGATATATATCATGACATTTATGACCTACACGCAGCAGTGTAAAGTACTTGAGTACTTGTACTTTGTTACAATACTTAAGTACTGTTTTTGGGGATTTGTACTTTACTCGAGTATTATTAGGTTTGTATACTTGTACTTTTACTCAATTACATTTCAGAGAAAAAAAACATACTTTTTACTCCTTACATTTAAAATGGAGACCTACAAAGTACAAATCTTGCAGGTCCAACTATTTTAATTAGTATATTTGTTTCTCTGGCCGAACTAACGTTAACGTTATTAATCCTGCGGCCGCACTTTATTTAAAAACAGCCAATCAAATCCCCATCAATGGAAAATGAACCCGCCCATACCCATGCTGATTGGTCCTTGTGCAAGACTAGAGAGCGGGGCTCTTTGATTAAACACCTGCTATCAGAAGAATAGACAGTCAGAAAAAAAGTTTTTACTTTTACTTTTTAGTACTTAAGTACATTTAAAAGTAGAACGTTTTTTACTTTTACTCAAGTGTGATTTTAGCCAGATACTTTTACTTGAGTATGATTTTGAGACGGTATCCATACTTTCACTTAAGTATAATTTCTGGGTACTTTTTACACCCCTGCGATACACGACATACAGATATACAGTACTGTTACATTTATGACATACAATATATACAAATATACAGGACTGTTTAACAGAGATCCTAACAGAAACTATATATATACTATATATACAAGGAGTAAAATCTGTATGTTTGTTTAACTCCAGGTCGGGGACTTGACCACAGAAGAAGAAATAATGTATGTTTGTTTAACTCCAGGTCGGGGACTTGACCACAGAAGAAGAAAGCAAACAGGAAGTGATGGAGACGCTTCTACAAGACATCTTCTACGGCCTCACGGACGGCAGCACCGTCAACAAGTACATCTCCAACAACAACGACTCCCGCGACGTCAACCCCCTCCTCCTGGTTCTGGCCAAATACACCAAACACTTCTCCCTCAGACCCTCCCAGTTCCTGCAGAGCCTGGCCAGCGAGCTCCTCCTGGGGGCGCTGGAGAGGAGCGTGAGCCGCGTGGACCTGAAGCCGCTGGCGGGCGCGGAGCCGCGCTACACGCTGTACGCCCTGCACCGGATCCTGGACCACGGCCGAGCCCGGGAGCTGATCGTGGACGACCCGGACTCTGGCCTCCTGCCCTGGCTCCTTGACGGCAGAGGCTCTGGGTTCGCTCGCGCACAGTTCCGCGGGCCGTCCCTGTGCGGGTTCCAGGATCCAGAGGACCTCTGTGGAGCCTTCGCTCCGGCCCCCGGGCCCAGCAGGGGGCGCTGTCCTCGGGGACGGATCGAGTCGCTGCGCTTGTCTAAATGTTCGGACCTCAGTGAGCTGATCCCCTTCCTGCCCACCTGGCTCTGCCTTCGCTCTCTGACCCTGGAGAGACACGGTAAGTAGAGATGGGCGATATATACATTTATATATATAGTCAGGGGTTCAGTGTCTTGTCATCGAGAGCAGTTAGGGGTTAAGTGTCTTGTCATCGGGAGCAGTTAGGGGTTAAGTGTCTTGTCATCGAGAGCAGTCGGGGGTTAAGTGTCTTGTCATCGGGAGCAGTCAGGGGTTAAGTGTCTTGTCATCGGCAGCAGTCAGGGGTTAAGTGTCTTGTCATCGGGAGCAGTTAGGGGTTAAGTGTCTTGTCATCGAGAGCAGTCAGGGGTTAAGTGTCTTGTCATCGGGAGCAGTTAGGGGTTAAGTGTCTTGTCATCGAGAGCAGTTAGGGGTTAAGTGTCTTGTCATCGAGAGCAGTTAGGGGTTAAGTGTCTTGTCATCGAGAGCAGTTAGGGGTTAAGTGTCTTGTCATCGAGAGCAGTCAGGGGTTAAGTGTCTTGTCATCGAGAGCAGTTAGGGGTTAAGTGTCTTGTCATCGAGAGCAGTCAGGGGTTAAGTGTCTTGTCATCGAGAGCAGTTAGGGGTTAAGTGTCTTGTCATCGAGAGCAGTCGGGGGTTAAGTGTCTTGTCATCGAGAGCAGTTAGGGGTTAAGTGTCTTGTCATCGGGAGCAGTTGGGGGTTAAGTGTCTTGTCATCGAGAGCAGTTAGGGGTTAAGTGTCTTGTCATCGAGAGCAGTCGGGGGTTAAGTGTCTTGTCATCGAGAGCAGTCAGGGGTTAAGTGTCTTGTCATCGAGAGCAGTCAGGGGTTAAGTGTCTTGTCATCGAGAGCAGTCGGGGGTTAAGTGTCTTGTCATCGAGAGCAGTTAGGGGTTAAGTGTCTTGTCATCGGGAGCAGTCAGGGGTTAAGTGTCTTGTCATCGAGAGCAGTCAGGGGTTAAGTGTCTTGTCATCGAGAGCAGTTGGGGGTTAAGTGTCTTGTCATCGAGAGCAGTTAGGGGTTAAGTGTCTTGTCATCGAGAGCAGTTGGGGGTTAAGTGTCTTGTCATCGGCAGCAGTCAGGGGTTAAGTGTCTTGTCATCGAGAGCAGTTAGGGGTTAAGTGTCTTGTCATCGAGAGCAGTCGGGGGTTAAGTGTCTTGTCATCGAGAGCAGTTAGGGGTTAAGTGTCTTGTCATCGAGAGCAGTCAGGGGTTAAGTGTCTTGTCATCGAGAGCAGTCAGGGGTTAAGTGTCTTGTCATCGAGAGCAGTCAGGGGTTAAGTGTCTTGTCATCGAGAGCAGTCGGGGGTTAAGTGTCTTGTCATCGAGAGCAGTCAGGGGTTAAGTGTCTTGTCATCGGGAGCAGTTAGGGGTTCAGTGTCTTGTCATCGAGAGCAGTTAGGGGTTAAGTGTCTTGTCATCGAGAGCAGTTAGGGGTTAAGTGTCTTGTCATCGAGAGCAGTTAGGGGTTAAGTGTCTTGTCATCGAGAGCAGTTAGGGGTTAAGTGTCTTGTCATCGGCAGCAGTCAGGGGTTAAGTGTCTTGTCATCGGCAGCAGTTAGGGGTTAAGTGTCTTGTCATCGAGAGCAGTTGGGGGTTAAGTGTCTTGTCATCGAGAGCAGTTAGGGGTTAAGTGTCTTGTCATCGGGAGCAGTCAGGGGTTGTGTCTTGTCATCGGGAGCAGTTAGGGGTTAAGTGTCTTGTCATCGGGAGCAGTTAGGGGTTAAGTGTCTTGTCATCGAGAGCAGTCAGGGGTTAAGTGTCTTGTCATCGGCAGCAGTCAGGGGTTAAGTGTCTTGTCATCGAGAGCAGTCGGGGGTTAAGTGTCTTGTCATCGAGAGCAGTTAGGGGTTAAGTGTCTTGTCATCGAGAGCAGTCGGGGGTTAAGTGTCTTGTCATCGGCAGCAGTCAGGGGTTAAGTGTCTTGTCATCGAGAGCAGTCGGGGGTTAAGTGTCTTGTCATCGAGAGCAGTTGGGGGTTAAGTGTCTTGTCATCGAGAGCAGTCAGGGGTTAAGTGTCTTGTCATCGAGAGCAGTCAGGGGTTAAGTGTCTTGTCATCGAGAGCAGTCAGGGGTTAAGTGTCTTGTCATCAAGAGCAGTTAGGGGTTAAGTGTCTTGTCATCGAGAGCAGTCAGGGGTTAAGTGTCTTGTCATCGGCAGCAGTCAGGGGTTAAGTGTCTTGTCATCGAGAGCAGTCGGGGGTTAAGTGTCTTGTCATCGAGAGCAGTTGGGGGTTAAGTGTCTTGTCATCGGCAGCAGTCGGGTTAAGTGTCTTGTCATCGAGAGCAGTCAGGGGTTAAGTGTCTTGTCATCGAGAGCAGTCAGGGGTTAAGTGTCTTGTCATCGAGAGCAGTCAGGGGTTAAGTGTCTTGTCATCGGGAGCAGTCAGGGGTTAAGTGTCTTGTCATCGAGAGCAGTTAGGGGTTAAGTGTCTTGTCATCGGCAGCAGTCAGGGGTTAAGTGTCTTGTCATCGAGAGCAGTCGGGGGTTAAGTGTCTTGTCATCGAGAGCAGTTGGGGGTTAAGTGTCTTGTCATCGAGAGCAGTTAGGGGTTAAGTGTCTTGTCATCGGCAGCAGTCAGGGGTTAAGTGTCTTGTCATCGAGAGCAGTCGGGGGTTAAGTGTCTTGTCATCGAGAGCAGTTGGGGGTTAAGTGTCTTGTCATCGGCAGCAGTCAGGGGTTAAGTGTCTTGTCATCGAGAGCAGTCAGGGGTTAAGTGTCTTGTCATCGAGAGCAGTCAGGGGTTAAGTGTCTTGTCATCGAGAGCAGTCAGGGGTTAAGTGTCTTGTCATCGGGAGCAGTCAGGGGTTAAGTGTCTTGTCATCGGCAGCAGTCAGGGGTTAAGTGTCTTGTCATCGAGAGCAGTCAGGGGTTAAGTGTCTTGTCATCGAGAGCAGTCAGGGGTTAAGTGTCTTGTCATCGAGAGCAGTTAGGGGTTAAGTGTCTTGTCAGTAGGGATGGGTACCTTTCACATTTGAACCGATACCGGTACCGGTACCTGTGAATCGATACCGGTACCCAACGGTACCTTTTTTCGGTACTTTAGTCTCAAGAAATTTAATTTACTTTTTTAAATTACGCAGTCGTAAAAAAAAAATCCAAACTTCAAATAACTACAATTTCGACAGTTTTCGGCTTGTCATTGCTCCGACTGCTTTGTTGTTGAATCAAGTAAAATCCTAGGTAAGCATATATTGTGCGTGTGAACGTTGACATGAAAAAAAAAAAGTAAAAAAAAAAATTATAATCTTTTTTTTTTAATTTTTTTTTAATTTTTTTTTCGGTTTCTCACTTGATTCGATACTCTGTAGTACCGACGTGTTTCGGTTCGGTACCTCAAAAGTACCGAATTCGGTACCCATCCCTACTTGTCAGAGTGTTTGACTCTCTGTTCTCCGGCTTTTTTACCTATACCGATATTGTCCAACTCTTAATTTCCGATACCGATATCAACCGATATCACATTTTAATGCCGATATCGGCCGATAATATCGGACATCATTTCTATAGAAATGTAAAAAAATATATATATTGAAAACCGATACCGATATTTTCCGATATCACATTTTAATGCCGATATCAGCCGATAATATCGGACATCCCTAGTGGAATTCAATAGCACACGCGAAGCAAATACAGTCCTTTGACCAGAGCCCTGAGTGGAGCCTCACGCAACAGACCAAGGTCACAATCAACAGAAACAGACAAGGTTATATACTTTTTGGGAGGTCCATTTTTTAGAGAGGATGACGACTGGTTGATGACTGATGATCTGACCGAAATTGGCATACAAGATCTGGGGATGAATATGATATTATGTTCAGGTCTGCTCCTCCTCACGGGCCGGTGGCCCGAAGCCGCCATGCAGGCACCGGTCGTCAGGTCAAATGTATTCTGATGGTCAAGATGTATTTGTAGTAGGGATGTCCGATATTATCATTAAAATGTGATGTCGGAAAATATCTATCGGTTTTCATTTTTTTTTTTTTTTTTTTTACATTTGAATTAAACTTTATTTACCCAGGCAAGCAAGTAAGAACAAATTCAGATTCTATTTATTGTCAAAAGTATGCATAATGTTGTGTTAATTCCACAACAAGACATATGTAATGTTAATTACCTGAAATTATTCCGTTTTTTTGGGGGGGGGGGGGGGGGACCCTGCATATATCGGTATCGGTTGATATCGGTATCGGAAATTAAGAGTTGGACAATATCGGTATCTGTAAAAAAGCCAATATCGAGCATCCCTATTTTGTAGCCTGGTCACTGGACCCACATGCAGCCACATTCCACAGGGGGGCGACGATGCTGTCATAGTTGACCAGAGGAGAGCTTAGATGTAAGGATTTGTAATCCTTCAATGAAATATTAATGAAATATATCACAGTATAGTATATAAACCATATAGCAACTGTTGCTCTTTTCATACACAGCCCCCTGTGTTAGGGGTCCAAAAGTACTTGGATAAATGAACATATAACATATTCAACACATATGAATATATATATATATATTCAACTGTAAAATATCTTTGTCACAACAACTCTTTGACAACTCATGGATGGTTTTAGTGCCACTTCAGAGAACAATGTGTTTTTGAAATAAGGAGCGTATAATATGTGCGAGACGTCGCAGACGCCAAGGAGGAGAGAGTGATTGTGGACGTCTCTGTCGGCAGCTTGCTGGGTCCTGGACGAGGAGGAAGTGATGTCGTTGGTGGTCGCCCTCCAGCAGCTGTGTGCCACGCCCGGCAGCGTCCTCACGGACCTGAGCGTCGGCCTCCTGCCCCACGCCGGCTTCCTCGCCCTCCTGCTGAACGCCTGTCCCAACCTGAGGTCCATCGCCGTGGAGCTCGGAGATTGCACCGATCCAAATATTCGGTCCATCCGCTCCACAGGTGAGTTCCAGTACTTTTTTTTTTTTTTTTCACATTTTTTTTTTTTTCACATTTTTTTCTTCTTCTATTTTCAATTCAACAACAACACAACATAACACAATGATAACAATAATAAACAGGACCACTTGACTTATTTATGTTGCTTTCTTTGTTTTCTTCATTCTAGCGTGGTCTCTGTCTTTGCTTGCTCTGCTCCACTTGCTCTGCTGCAATCAACTCAGCTGAGTCCTAAATGGCAGTTAGACGGCCTGCCTTAAAGGGGCAGTGCCAATAGGCTACTCTGCTACTAGGGATGCACGATATTGATTTTTTGACACCGATACCGACACCGATAACTTTATGCTCCTCAAGCCGATAACCGATATCGATAACCGATATTTATTGTATTAAATTTTTTTTTAATGTATATATCTTTTTTTATCAATTTTATTTTCTTTTTTTTTCCAACATGAAACAAAACATATCACAATACAATAATAATAATACATGAAAAGGCTTCCCAGGACAATAACTTAACACCAACTTAAATGTATATTCCTGTAGTTTTGACCTAACCAGACAACAGAAACAAAAGCCAAGACAACAGTTTTGACTGATAAAGTGACCATATTTATTTTTCCAAATGAAAATTCACAATCCGTCAACAACTTATAATACATCCAACCTAAGACGCTCAAAGCTTTTTTTTCTTCTTTTTTCAAAGCTGTCCGCCTTGAAAGAAAGGCTTTGAGGGGCCGCCGAGCCACTGTATACTGTACATGGTCTGCTTGGTTTGATCAGGGGCCGCCGAGCCACTGTATACTGTACATGGTCTGCTTGGTTTGATCAGGGGCCGCCGAGCCACTGTATACTGTACATGGTCTGCTTGGTTTGATCAGGGGCCGCCGAGCCACTGTATACTGTACATGGTCTGCTTGGTTTGATCAGGGGCCGCCGAGCCACTGTATACTGTACATGGTCTGCTTGGTTTGATCAGGGGCCGCCGAGCCACTGTATACTGTACATGGTCTGCTTGGTTTGATCAGGGGCCGCCGAGCCACTGTATACTGTACATGGTCTGCTTGGTTTGATCAGGGGCCGCCGAGCCACTGTATACTGTACATGGTCTGCTTGGTTTGATCAGGGCCGCCGAGCCACTGTATACTGTACATGGTCTGCTTGGTTTGATCAGGGGCCGCCGAGCCACTGTATACTGTACATGGTCTGCTTGGTTTGATTTAGGGGAGTGGTCTGCCCTGCGGTGGCTGCTCAAGTTTCAAGTTTGTTTATTATTTGTCATAAAAAAATACAGAATACTTTATGATGAAATGCTTGTTTCTGTATGAGAGTGTGCTACATACAGTAAAAAAAAATAAAAGTAGTGAGTAAAGGAATGTTCAGTCAATATACATACAATACAGAGTAAAATGAGTAACGGGTACAATGCAGAAATGAGATGAGGTACAAAACTTAGCGTAGGGTGCAAATGAGGTATGAATGTGGTGCAAATCTCTTTAATAATAGATGAATATAAATGTGTTAAAGTGAGTGATAAGGTGAGTGTTTGTTTAAAGTGAGTGTGTACATGTGGATGTGTGTGCAGCAGTGGAGGCTGCTGACCAAATTTTTAGGTGAAGCACAAATTATTATATTATATATTAAATTATATTTTTTAAACATCCCCAACGCTGCACCCCCCCATTCCTCCCAGGTGTCAGGCTCCTCATTCGCTTCCATTCATTTTGGGGACCATGTTTAAATATCATCCTTCTGAAGTATAAACAAACTATACTGCTGTGACGATTTCAATAAAACAGACCATTCTGAGTCAATGGTATGCAGTGGCGTTGCGCAATATGTCGGGGCCCCCCCGCAGGGCAGACCACTCCCCTAAATCAAACCAAGCAGACCATGTACAGTATACAGTGGCTCGGCGGCCCCTGATCAAACCAAGCAGACCATGTACAGTATACAGTGGCTCGGCGGCCCCTGATCAAACCAAGCAGACCATGTACAGTATACAGTGGCTCGGCGGCCCCTGATCAAACCAAGCAGACCATGTACAGTATACAGTGGCTCGGCGGCCCCTGATCAAACCAAGCAGACCATGTACAGTATACAGTGGCTCGGCGGCCCCTGATCAAACCAAGCAGACCATGTACAGTATACAGTGGCTCGGCGGCCCGATCAAACCAAGCAGACCATGTACAGTATACAGTGGCTCGGCGGCCCGATCAAACCAAGCAGACCATGTACAGTATACAGTGGCTCAGCGGCCACTGTATACACACACACACACACACACACAGCGGCATCACTTATGAACGGTTATTCGGTTACTCACCATTGTTGCTCCAAATGTGTAGACATTACAATAGACAAGACAGTTGAAACAAAGTTCTCCACCAAGTCCTGTGGGTATTGTCTCCTCAACGTTTCTGCAGCTGAGCGAATTGCAGTTCTGCTCAATGAATGAATCCGAGAGGAATCCGAATTTCCCCTCTAACTAGTGCTATATGCTTCATTGCGTCATTAATAAAGTTTTCAATCAATCAATCAATCAAACAATGCCGTTTGTTTAGACATTCACAAGACTTGCATAACGTTACAACATAACGTTATCTAGCAAGCAAGCTAGTCGACAATATCTCCTTCCTCCATTGCAACGCTATCTACAGTACTAGAGAATTCAAAGTGCCCGCGAGGAGATGACGTTGTTGTTGTTGTCACGTTTAGCTTTTATCGCAGGTGTATATATATATCATTATACAACGGCATGCAAATTTCTCGATTCTGATTGGCCATTCACACGTCTTTATTGGTAACAATCCACGGTCCTGGGCTCAGGACCCGCCCACAACCAAATCACATAACCCTCCCCGGCTCACTCCGGGAGAAAACAGGATCGCGGAGATCAAATGGTTATGTTGAAAGCACCATAACGACTAAATATGAAGCGATTCTGTCAAGGGGAATGTGTTAGTATTTTAAACAATGTTGGATGATGTAATTGATGGGTCTTGACTCAATCTAGAACAAAAGAAAAATCGCGGATTGATTGATAGATTAATTGATTGATTTAAATTTCTTCCTTCCTACTTTCTTGCAGCGTTCTCTCTCACACTGTCCGACGCTGGCGTACCCACAAACACACACACACACATACACACACACACACACACACACACACACACACACACACACACACACATACACACACGCACACACACACTGTGACACACACACACACACACACACACGCACACACACACACACACACTCCTGTCTGCAACAGCGGGGGAGTCAGACTGAGAGAGAAGCAGCGCTGTTTTAAGTGAGCATGGTCTATTGAATTGATTGATTGGTTGATTGCTAATTTTATTACTGTACCCCTGGTTTCCAACTGGTTAAGTTTAGGCTAA
Organism: Notolepis coatsorum; assembly: GCF_963971535.1. Taxonomy (NCBI): domain Eukaryota; kingdom Metazoa; phylum Chordata; class Actinopteri; order Aulopiformes; family Paralepididae; genus Notolepis; species Notolepis coatsorum. The sequence continues at coordinate 2,456,512 of NC_140175.1, read as the reverse complement.
AAGAAATAAATAAAAAAATAGGGCGAAGAAAACGTTTTTTTCCTATAGGGCAAAGAAAACGTTTTAATAAATTTTCAATCAATCATTCCAATAATACACAGTTGGATGTGTTAGTTGGTTGGATGCACTTCAAGCTGCTTCCACATGAGGCAACTTCTCTCAATCATTCCAATAATACACAGTTGGATGTGTTAGTTTGGTTGGATGCACTTCAAGCTGCTTCCACATGGAGTTGTGGGAACTACTTTTTCTGGCGGATGGTTTTTTCAATAAATCTTCGATTAATGTGTGTTTATTGTATAGAAATAAGGTTGGATGAATCTGGCAGTTGTATAAAAGCTTTACACCACGTGCAGTCGTGATTTGTGACCAATAAACCATGCCTAGGGGGGTCTAACGACCCTCGGCTGCGCCTCGGGCCTAACAACCACCCCTAGGCATGGTTTATTGGTCACAAACCACTCCTGCGTGTGATGTAATGCTTAATCAAACGATGCACAATAAGTCCACTTCTTCATGTTGCTCAGTTGCTGGTTTATACTTTGGTCCTAATGTTGGCGCAAAGTTTAATTTAGCCTGCCCTACTGTGTTGTTACAGCTGTACAGCTTACTAAACTAAAGCGAGCTCTTTCAATGCTGCCTATACCTACACAGTCAAAACAGTCCAGCTGCAGTTCCGTAGGTTAGGTTTAGCTGGGGCCAATCTCAAGTTTCTCAAGTTTCTTTATTAGTTGTCATACAGAAGTACAGAATACTTTTATACAAAATGCTTCTTTCTGTTACATTTTGTATAAAAGTATTCTATACTTCTGTATGACAACTAATAAAGAAACTTGAGAAACTTGAGATTGGCACCAGCTAAACCTAACCTACGGAACTGCAGCTGGACCCGTTTTGACTGTGCAATGCAGCAACTCTGATTGGATTTGAAGGTTGTCAATCATTCAACCTCCGTGTATTGGATTGCAAGGCTGTCAATCATTCAATCCCCCATTCAATGGCAAGAGTTTAACTGCACAGACCGTGCTTAGATGACGTTAATAGCCTATTTTGATGTGTGCAGTGTTTGTAGATGATGGGTTGTTACATGGTGTCATTGTCGTCGAGCGTCCTGATGGCCTGCTTCAGGCTGTTCCTACATTCACTTGGAAGATGTTCTCCTAAGAGTTGTATGAGATGTTCCCCTGAAGTCGTCCTCCCCCTCCTCCTCCTACACAGAGCTGCCTCTGGAGAGGCTGTCGGTGAAGATGTCCCAGGAGGAGACGAACGTCGTCGACCTCGTCGACAGCATCATCACCACGCTCCAACGCTCTCCGCAGCTCACCTCACTGCACCTGTCGGGGATCAAACATTTCCTCACGCCGGAGCCCTTATTAAACAGAAAGCTGCTGGACATCATCTCAGGTGATTTTACCGATATCCGATATACCGATATTGTCCAACTCTTAATTTCCGATACCAGATGATAAGTAGTAACTTCTAGAACCACGTCCAGTTGAAATTTTTTATCTCGCGCGATTGCTATCAAACTATACAATCATCAATATAATGCATTTAGGGCTATAAATCACGTTCTGAAGAAAGCTGCAGAAAAAGATAAAAACATACTTATACTTTAGACCGTATTTTAGTATGAATATGTGAATGAAAAAGTATAACGTTGATACACCCTGAACAATAGATATAGGACGTTGAATGGGCCATAGTAATGTCAATTTAGCAATACAATTTAAAAAGTTATAGCCCTGCAAAGAAGGGGAACTTCTCCATGTTAAATAGGGCTGGCGAGGGATGGTAAATTATGAATTTAACCCCGGCGATCAAAGTGTTAACGTGTGTTGTCGGGCCTTACAAATACATCTGATTTGATTTTTGATTTCCTTCCTGATGACTTGTCGTACAGAACTTGTAAGTCGCTTTGGATAAAAGCGTTTAGCTAAATGACTAAATGTGTGTGTGGGTGTGGTCTGGTCTGTAGTCATTATTATCTCATTACACTGACTTCTCGTAAACAAAATAAGTTGCATTGAATTAAATTTTTTGCTTTTGCGACCTTTGTTTTAAAAGAGTCCAATCAGCGTCTGAGAAAGCTGAGCCTGGAGGACATGGACCTGTTTCTCTGTCCGTCTGAGATCCTGCGTCTGCTGACCAGCTGTGTCCTGGAAGGTAACGCCCGCTCCAACCTGTAAGATCCTGATCAAACTGGCCAGTATCACGTCTTCGTCTGTTTGGCCCTCCATCCAATTCCTCTGCGTTGTGTCATTTTAATGGTCCTGACGTCTCCGATACTGGCAGATAAGATCCTTATCTCCCCCGTTAGTGCAATCCATAAACCATAATAATTCTCCACTTCCGTAAGAATTCGACACTCCGACACCGTGAGATACCTTATGAGGAAAAGCGTTGTTTTATTGCTATAAACAGAACCTCATAATCAGATGTTATCAGATGTTATCAAATTGTATCGTCCTTGGAGAGTCTATTCTAATGATCTTTCGGTGTGTTCGTCTATCGTCCTGTTGTTATTCAGTCCAATAGTGGTCAGGCCTGTTCGTTAGCCGAGACCATCCTCGTGGTAGCCGAAGCTACTGGTGATGTGGCATTCCCCCCCCCCCCTCTCTCTCAATGAGAGGAGAGAGTGTCTGTGTGATCTCAGTCCTACTCGCTCTTGGTCAGATTCTAGTCTGCCTTACACCCGGAAACACCGTTCGACTTATAGAGGTTCGTCGTCGCAACGACGGCCCCGCCTTCTGGTTGTCATGCGACGTGTTGTCATGACAACTGCTTTAACCTTTAACACCATTAAACTTTCATTAAGATGAACCTCTCTCCCTCCTGCTCTGGGCCTACAGTACACTCTAATCTCAGATGTTCTAATGAGGAATGTCAACAAACATTCTCTCGCTGGCAGTGTGGCTCACAACAATCACCCTGCTCTACTGAACCACCGTCTCCTGCTTCCACCGTCCGCATGCACTTCGACCTCTCTGACCCGGCACCGTTTTAGCTGTGGTCACTCCCCCCAATCTATACATCACATACATTGGAAAAGCACCCCAAATCCTTCATTCCCCCCTTTGATTCTTAATCAACCTTCAGAATCAACAGACTACTTGGTTTTTCAATTAATTATACACAAAAAATAGACTCATAACAATGAGGCCCCGCCGTCTGCTGTTCCATTACCCGCATCACACCCAAACCAGAAAGGATAAACAACGGTCATGGAGGAGAGAGAGAGAGAGACAGAGAAAAACACAGATTGCAACTTTTCAGACGACACACCTAAAACCCTTCGGCCCCCCTATTAGGTACCCCACGTCCAAATCAGAGCGCTCCCTTCCCTCTTACAGTACACCTCCCATCTTGGGCCGGTCCCGTCTTCTAGGGCAAGGGCCCCTTTCAGTGACGGCTCCTTTCCTGAGCTGGTCCCCCCTCCAGGGCGCGGTCCCCTAGGCAAAAATGTCTCCCCTGGTCTGCTACTGCTCAGTGTCTCTGGCTGTCCTCTCCACATCTGCTCCTCCACCGCCGCCGTCTCCTCCCTCTCGTCGTGGATCATCTGTGTACCAGGCTGCGGTGCCTGGCCCCTGCGGCTTCCTCCTCCTCCAGTCTGTCTCCTGGTAATCTCCATCGCTGTCGGTGTCGTTCCCCCCTTGAAAGCAGAAACACAACACCGGCAGTCGTCTGTACATTCGACTTCCCTTGTTTTGCAATTAGTCTACCACCTTCTCCACACCTATTATCCATCTTACAGGGCGGTTCCGTTTGTTGTCTTCCGGCGTGACAGATTCCGATACCCACTCCGCGCAACTCTTCATCCCAGTTTGACCCCCAGCGCGCGCCAGTTCTTCTGGTGACGTGTCTTCTGAAGACCCTGCCTATCTATTAGGTGTGAGAAGGCCCCACTGGACTTCCCTCTTTATTCCATAATTAACCCATTCAAATAACTGCACCATCTTTCTGTGCAATTCTTATTTAATCCATTGTATAATTAAACTCTATATCTAAAATTATTATTATAATAATAATCCACTCTCTGTGCTCATTAGATTGACTATCGAATCACTCCCCCACTCCGCCACCAGATGGTAGTACAGGCCTATAAATATTCCCCTATGGGTAATGAAAACTCCCCAGCACTACCCCCCCTCCGCCACTAGGTGGCGACCTACTCCTCCTCGATGGTGTTTTAGTTGACGTGTCACTTCCTGGTTCTTTATCTGTTATCTCCTCGTGGTGCTCACGGCCATCTTGTATCATCCTCCTCGTGGCCCCTTTTGCGGCCATCTTGTCTCTCTCATAATGGCTACTCTCTCTCTCAAACAAACGCTGCCCTTCCTTCCAAGGCCTAAAAACGCAGCTGTTTTTCCCCTCTTTCCTATCGGGGGACGCTTCTCCCGGACTAAACTCTTGCTTATCGGACATAATACACAGTTTAACACTTTCAGCGCCACGCCTGGTTTTCCGTTTTACCGCTTGAATGCCACCATCGGCGCCAATGTTACCGTTAATATCGCCTAATCTATGTTTTAAATTATGGCTATGTGTCTAATCTGCCCATCGCATTATCAAAGACTATTTTCCAGTCAGTGCTGTGAAGGCAGATTGTTTTTTTATCGCGTCGTTGCCGTTTCAGAGCAGTTAGAAAAGCCCCCGTTTTGATATAAAAAACAGCTCATTCTGGAGCATTCTATGAAAATCGTCTTTTAGTGGAATATTCCACAACGTTGATATTCGTCGGCCTTTTTATGAATCGTTTTCAAATAAACGCTAGATGATCAATATTATACGTGCACGCACGCACATTACGGCCGCGCACTGATAATCGCTCCGTTGATTTGCTCACAGACTTTTACAGTGAAACCGAAAGAAGACATTTCACAAAACAGCTTATAACTTCATCAAACTTACTCTGATTATCCTACCACTGATAACATAGAGTCCTTACCTGACATCAGATGGTATCCAACTGGTATATTCCAATTCCTGATCACCATTCGAAAAAATCGATACGTGTATGGATCCAACGCGATACAGTAGAACTCCATGATCCGCGGGGATCTGAGGCTCCAGAATGAACTCTGGTAACCCTGGCTGGATCAGTGAACTGGAAAATGTGGAGTACCGGATTTTTTTCCCCATTCATTTTCATTGAGTCCATTCCAAAATCACTTATGTCATCTGGGAGACGACAGGGGGCGCTTTTTTCCACAGTGATCGTCGGCGCCCCTCGGCTATACTCGGGTAGGCTCGGGTGATGCAATAATTTTTCAGATCGCAAAAAAAAAAAAAATCCGAGAAATCTCGTGAGTGGCTAGCAACCACCTATAAAAAAACACGAGAAATCTCGTGAGTGGCACTGAAAGAGTTAAGGTAAATTCCCGACCGACTTTCCTCCCGTCAAAACAAATTCCGGCCGTCTTGAGACCACAGCGACCAGTTTAAGGTGGGCCGTCTCAGGCGACAGTCTTGTCATAACAATCCCGCCATAACAGATTTCAGTCTGGTTCAGCACCCCCCCCTCTCCTCATCTCTCTCATTATGGCTCCTTCTGCCCTATTTTGCTTTCTTTCGTCATCTATGACTGTTTTGGTTCCCTTTCAGATAACACCTTCGCTTTTCAAAACAAAACTGTGCCGCTCTGCTGTTATTCAAACACACTATTACAGCTGGCATTCTCTCTGTGTCGAACTAGAAATGTTTACGTTTACGGATGCACATCTGTTCGTTTTTATTTGGCTTAAAAGATCAAAACAACCGTGTGCACAGTGAACTCACATTTTTGATCGGAGCGCTGTTTCCCCTACAGCGCTGGTTCGCCTCCTGACCGCTCGACTCGCCGCTCTCTCCCAGGGCTGGCCGGCCTTGCTTCGATCATGATTCTCCCACACATTGATGACTGTTGTCCACTGTCGCCCCATTATTGAAAAAGTCTTTATCCGTTGTTCTTATCTCTTGCAAATCCGGCTGTCATCAACAACCAACTGTTCCCGTTGTTTTAATCTCTTGCAAATCCGGCTGTCATCGGCACCAACTGTAAGATCCTGATCAAACTGGCCAGTATCACGTCTTCGTCTGTTTGGCCCTCCATCCAATTCCTCTGCGTTGTGTCATTTTAATGGTCCTGACGTCTCCGATACTGGCAGATAAGATCCTTATCTCCCCCGTTAGTGCAATCCATAAACCATAATAATTCTCCACTTCCGTAAGAATTCGACACTCCGACACCGTGAGATACCTTATGAGGAAAAGCGTTGTTTTATTGCTATAAACAGAACCTCATAATCAGATGTTATCAGATGTTATCAAATTGTATCGTCCTTGGAGAGTCTATTCTAATGATCTTTCGGTGTTTTTTCGTCTATCGTCCTGTTGTTATTCAGTCCAATAGTGGTCAGGCCTGTTCGTTAGCCGAGACCATCCTCGTGGTAGCCGAAGCTACTGGTGATGTGGCATTCCCCCTCCCCCCCCCCCCCTCTCTCTCAATGAGAGGAGAGAGTGTCTGTGTGATCTCAGTCCTACTCGCTCTTGGTCAGATTCTAGTCTGCCTTACACCCGGAAACACCGTTCGACTTATAGAGGTACGTCGTCGCAACGACAGCCCCGCCTTCTGGTTGTCATGCGACGTGTTGTCATGACAACTGCTTTAACCTTTAACACCATTAAACTTTCATTAAGATGAACCTCTCTCCCTCCTGCTCTGGGCCTACAGTACACTCTAATCTCAGATGTTCTAATGAGGAATGTCAACAAACATTCTCTCGCTGGCAGTGTGGCTCACAACAATCACCCTGCTCTACTGAACCACCGTCTCCTGCTTCCACCATCCGCATGCACTTCGACCTCTCTGACCCGGCACCGTTTTAGCTGTGGTCACTCCCCCCAATCTATACATCACATACATTGGAAAAGCACCCCAAATCCTTCAAACCCCTCCGACCAGCTCTTTCTACTCCCTCTCCACATGCAATTGGTTCATATTTGCACAATTATATGAACCAAAATAAAATATCCGTTAGCGTTTGAATCGCTTCGTCCATAATGCTCCTGAGCAAACTGTTTTTAAACCCTTTCACTACCACACTACAGAAGGTTAACCGTTTACTATCACACTACAGACGGTTAGTGTGGCAGTGAAAGGGTTAACCCTTTGTCGTATGGCAGTGAAAGGGTTAACCTTCTGTATTTGCCACTGTGAAAGGGTTAACCATTTGGTAGTGCGGTAGTGAAAGGGTTAAGTCAGTTGTTAATGTGTTTGTATGAGTCTTTTGTATGTTTTGTATGATGTTACGAAAGAGAAAAAGACAAATCTTGGATGTTGTATTATGCTGTGGAAAGATGTCTTGTGAATATTGGAAAGATTTGTGCAAAAAAAAGCAAAAAAAAAAAAAAAAAAAAAAAGGAGATAGATAGATGCTGTCTGCTCTACTAGTCAACTTCACCAGCTGATAGATAGATGCTGTCTGCTCTACTAGTCAACTTCACCAGCTGATAGATAGATGCTGTCTGCTCTACTAGTCAACTTCACCAGCTGATAGAATAGATAGATGCTGTCTGCTCTACTAGTCAACTTCACCAGCTGATAGATAGATGCTGTCTGCTCTACTAGTCAACTTCACCAGCTGATAGATAGATGCTGTCTGCTCTACTAGTCAACTTCACCAGCTGATAGATAGATGCTGTCTGCTCTACTAGTCAACTTCACCAGCTGATAGATAGATAGATGCTGTCTGCTCTACTAGTCAACGTCACCAGCTGATAGATAGATGTTTTGCTCTACTAGTCAACGTCACCAGCTGATAGATAGATGCTGTCTGCTCTACTAGTCAACTTCACCAGCTGATAGATAGATAGATGCTGTCTGTTCTACTAGTCAACTTCACCAGCTGATAGATAGATGCTGTCTGCTCTACTAGTCAACTTCACCAGCTGATAGATAGATGCTGTCTGCTCTACTAGTCAACTTCACCAGCTGATAGATAGATGTTTTGCTCTACTACTTCACCAAGTTATATGGCTCTGGGTGACTTTTCAAAATAAATGGTCTTCATGATAAAAAGAAAAGAAAAGGTTATTAGAGGACATATTCCATGTTGAATGTATCTTCTTCATTTAATTTTTACTTTTTTTTTCTTCTTCTAAATATAAAAGCTGTGTCTTTCCTATGGGCCGTCTTTGGGAAATGCCTTTCTAGTAGGCCAGAGGATTTTAAGCTGCATTCTAGGGCTCGGCCAGCAGGGAGCATCAGTGAGCTGAAACCGCTGCTTCACCTACAAACACAATACTGTCCTGACAATATTGATGTCATAGACTGGTGGTGCGTGACATGAAAAGGCTAATGGTGGTAAAAAAATAAAAAATAATAATAATTTACAATAAAATGTCATACAAATCTTAGTGAAACCTTTAGTATTATGGATATTAAACATGCTGGCAGAGTACATGCATCCATGTTGTCGTGAACATTTTAATTAAATAAAGAAATTCCCTATCCATAGTCGCCGTGGGAAGAGATAAAATAAAAAATAAAATCTGTGCACGGAGACCAGCAACAATTTTTTCTAACAGAAACCCATTGGGGGGTGCGTCAGCTAGGTCGGGAGGTGACAGGGGGTGCACGGCCAAAAAAGTTTGGGAACCGCTGACCTAGAGGGCGCTGAAATAAAAGCTTTTTAAATGCATAGGTTTATAAAAGAGGAGGAGCTAAAGCACAGGCCAGGTTTATAAAAGAGGAGGAGCTAAAGCACAGGCCAGGTTTATAAAAGAGGAGCTAAAGCACAGGCCAGGTTTATAAAAGAGGAGGAGCTAAAGCACAGGCCAGGTTTATAAAAGAGGAGGAGCTAAAGCACAGGCCAGGTTTATAAAAGAGGAGGAGCTAAAGCACAGGCCAGGTTTATAAAAGAGGAGGAGCTAAAGCACAGGCCAGGTTTATAAAAGAGGAGGAGCTAAAGCATGAATGACTGAATGAATGACCTTTATTTATATAGCACCCTTCACAGCACGAATGCACAGGGTGCTTTACACTACAGCTTAATATAAAAACACAATAAAAACAAAATCAGAAATAAATGACAACAACAACAAACAGCAGTTAACACTTTCACTGCCACACACGAGATATCTCAGGTTTATTAATACGTGGTTGAAAGCCACTCACGAGATTTCTCAGATTATTTATTTTTTTAGCGATCATATGTGGAAAAAAGCGCCCCCTATCGTCTCCCAGATGACATAAGGGATTTTGGAATGGACTCAATGAAAAAATCCGGTACTCCACATTTTCCAGTCCACTGATGCAGCCGGAGTACCAGCGTTCATTCAGGGGGCTCTGAGCCCAGCGGAATCATGTACTGCACTGTACACACGTTGGATCAATACACTTATCGATTTTTTCGAATGGTGATCAGGAATTGGAATATACCAGTTGGATACCATCTGATGTCAGGTAAGGAATCTATGTTATCAGTGTTAGGATAATCAGACTAATTTTGATGAAGATATAGGCTGTTTTGTGAAATGGGCTCTTTCGGTTTCAATGTAAAAGTCGAAGAGGAAATGAACACGGCGATTATCCGTGCGCGGCCCGAATGTGCTTGCGTGCACGTATAATATTGATCATCTAGCGTTTATTTGAAAACGATTCATAAATAGGCAGACAAATAACAACGTTCTGGAATATTACAGTAAAAGACGATTTTCACAGAATGGTCCAGAATGAACTGTTTTTTATCTCAAAACGAGTGCTTTTCTAAATGCTCTGAAACGGAAATGAAGTGATAAAAAACCAATCTGCCTTGACAGCACTGACTGGAAAAGCAGTCTTTGATAAGCGACGGGCAGATTAGACACATAGCCATAATTTAAAACATAGATTAGGCGATATTAACGTTAACATTGGAGCGGACCGTGGCATTCAGGGGGTAAAAAGGAAAACCCGGTGTGGCACTCAAAGTGTTAAAAACAGTGAAACCAGATAGAAAAAGTAGAATAAAAGAATTTGGATAAAATCATGAGTCACTAATTAAAACAAAACTATAGAACAGTGAGGACAAGAAAGAGTGCCTATGTATGACCAAAGGCCTGTCTGAACAAATGTGTTTTTAGTTGTTTTTTAAAAGAGTTCTCAGAGGGGGCAGTTCGCAGGTCCAGGGGGAGAGCGTTCCAGAGCCTTGGTGCCGTCACCTCGAAGGCTCCATCACCCCTTGTTTTCAGCCTGGACCTGGTCGCGTGTATCCTTTCCGCAACTGAATTCGGTTTCCGGGTTCCTCTGATTGGCCGCGACCCCCACGTGACCCGCCCCCCTATCCACCGCTCTGCCGCTGCCGCGTGCGGCAGAGCGAGCAGCCGCGGACTCGCTCGCTTCCTCAATTTATACGCATGGAAGTATTGACTGAATGAATGAATGAATGAACACTTTATTTAACAGATTGCAGAATGGGTACAATACAGTACGGCTCAATACACACAATTGTTAAGGGGATGCAGACCTGAGAAAGACGTTTGTCTTGTTTACATCAGGGTCCCCCATTTTCAATTCATATAGAATGACTACGCCGTAACAAATCATTAAAAAAAATATACCGTTAACTGGAATATGTTGTGCCTTTACACATATGTTGGATTATGTAATTGGTTTGTCATGACAAACAAATAAAAAAATCGCGATTTACCCGCTGGCTACAACAACACACATGACTGCGGGAAGGATACACGTGACCTGGGGACCACCAGGAGGTGCTGACCGGCAGATCTGAGTGAGCGGGTGCTGGTGTAGGGATGGATGAGTGCAGTGATGTAGATAGGGGCCTGACCGTGAAGTGCTCTGAAAGTGAAAGTGAGGACTTTGAAGTGAATTCTATACCACTGTGTACCGGGAGCCAGTGCAGGGATGCCAGAATGGGAGTGATGTGACATGATTTTTTTGACCTTGTGTGTAGCCTGGCTGCAGCATTTTGGACCATTTGTAGTTTGTCTGTGGATGATTTGGTGAGACAGGTGGAAAGTGAGTTGCAGTAGTCAAGCCTAGAGGAAATAAAAGCATGCACGGACAGTTCTAGTTCAGAGTGAGATATGATGGTGCGTAGTTTTGCAATGTTTCTGAGGTGAAAGAAGCAGGTGCGTGTGAGTGTTTTGACATGTTTGTCTAGGTTTATAAAAAGAGGAGGAGCCACGCCAGGTTTTGTCAACAAAGAAAATAGATGCTGGAATAACAACAGACTGCTGGTGGAGCAGGTCTGAAGAAGTAGGAGAAAACATGTCAAACACTGTTATAATTAGGGATGTTCGATATTGGCTTTTTTACCTATACCGATATTGTCCAACTCTTAATTTCCGATACCGATATCAACCGATAACGATATATGCAGGGTCCCCCCCCCCAAAAAAAACTGAATAATTTCAGGTAATTAACATTACATATCTCTTGTCGTGGAATTAACATTATGCATACTTTTGACAATAAATAAAATCTGAATTTGTTCTTACTTGCTTGCCTGGGTAAATAAAGGTTAAATAAATTTAAAACCGATACCGATCATTTCCGATATCACATTTTAATGCCAATATCGGCCGATAATATCGGACATCCCTAGTTATAATATAATACAATACAATGTAATGTAATACAATACAATGTAATACAATACAATGTAATGTAATGTAATACAATACAATGTAATACAATACAATGTAATGTAATACAATACAATGTAATACAATACAATGTATTTTGTATTTGTATTTATTGGTTTAAAATACAGAGACAGTGCATATTAAGGAACATTTGACTGTAAATATGCCAGTTTAGCCAAGTTGGCTAATTGTCAACTGTAGTCTCTGGGGCAGGTGACATGAGCACAACAATAATTAAAACATAGTACAATAATTAAAACACAGTAGGAATAATTAAAACACAGTAGGAATAATTAAAACACAGTAGGAATAATTAAAACACAGTAGGAATCAGTATAGGTTACAATACACTAAAATACATACAAATAAATACATTAAAATACATTACAATACATCCCCTCAGTTAAAATGGTCGCACACTTGACCATCTCTCAACCATGATTTTAAGTTAATTTTAAATGAAATGTAACTTTGATACTCCCTGAGCCGTGTTGGCAGACTGTTCCAGGTGTGGGCTGCTCTCATGGAAAAGGCTGTCTGACTAAAAGCAGACCTCCTGTTTGGGACTACACAGTCCCTCTAACTACAGAACTGGTATATCTGTCAGCAGAACTACACAGTCCCCTCTGACTACAGACCTGGTATATCTGTCAGCAGAACTACACAGTCCCCTCTGACTACAGACCTGGTATATCTGTCAGCAGATGCTTTCTGTTTTATGAAAGTACAGAGGGGGGGAGGAGCCAGGCCATGTAGGATTTTATAGGTAAGGCAGGCATCTTTGAATTTGACGAGATTGTCCCAGCTCAGTAGATTCTGGTTTGCTATGCTATAACAATGGTGGTGGCTGTTTGTTTTCCTGTCCAGAACTTTCACAGCCTGATGGTAAACTACCTGACCAGATCGTAGTGTTGTACAGGAGGCTTGTGTCCAGCTAGTCAGACAGTATGTTAAGTGTGACATAATAATGGCATTAAAATACAGTGCTGCTGCTTTTGTTGACAGAGTTTCTGATGTGACGGAAGTTTGATAAGTGAAACTTTGCATTGTTTACTACCGATTTGATTTGTTTTTTAAATGTAAGATTGGAGTCCATTTTTATCCCAATACTATAGTATAGTAATACAATACAATAATACAATACAATGTAATGTAATACAATACAATGTAATGTAATACAATACAATGTAATACAATACAATACAATGTAATCTACTATGATGTCTCTGTGTCAGAGCTCTCTCTCTCTTTCTCTCTCTCTCTCTCTCTCTGATGTCTCTGTGTCTCCTCTCTCTCTCTCTCTCTCTCTCTCTCTCTCTCTCTCTCTCTCTCTCTCTCTGATGTCTCCTCTCTCTCTCTCTCTCTCTCTCTCTCTCTCTCTGATGTCTCTGTGTCTCCTCTCTCTCTCTCTCTCTCTCTCTCTGATGTCTCTGTGTCTCCTCTCTGTATCAGAGCTCTCTCTCTCTCTCTCTCTCTCTCTCTCTCTCTCTCTTTCTCTCCGTCTCTCCTCTCTGTATCAGAGCTCTCTCTCTCTCTCTCTCTCTCTCTCTCTCTCTCTCTCTCTGTGATGTCTCTGTGTCTCCTCTCTGTATCAGAGCTCTCTCTCTCTCTCTCTCTCTCTCTCTCTCTCTCTCTCTCTCTCTCTCTCTCTCTCTCTGATGTCTCTGTGTCTCCTCTCTGTATCAGAGCTCTCTCTCTCTCTCTCTCTCTCTCTCTCTCTCTCTCTCTGATGTCTCTCCGTCTCTCCTCTCTGTATCAGAGCTCTCTCTCTCTCTCTCTCTCTCTCTCTCTCTCTGATGTCTCTGTCTCCTCTCTGTATCAGAGCTCTCTCTCTCTGATGTCTCTCTCTCTCTGATGTCTCTCTCTCTCCTCTCTGTATCAGAGCTCTCTCTCTCTGATGTCTCTCTCTCTCTGATGTCTCTCTCTCTCCTCTCTGTATCAGAGCTCTCTCTCTCTGATCTCTCTCCTCTCTGTATCAGAGCTCTCTCTCTCTCTCTGATGTCTCTCTCTCCTCTCTGTATCAGAGCTCTCTCTCTCTCTCCTCTCTGTATCAGAGCTCTCTCTCTCTCTCTCTGATGTCTCCGTCTCTCCTCTCTGTATCAGAGCTCTCTCTCTCTCTCTGATGTCTCTCTCTCCTCTCTGTATCAGAGCTCTCTCTCTCTCTGATGTCTCTCTCTCTCCTCTCTGTATCAGAGCTCTCTCTCTCTCTCTCCAGGACTCTCTCTGATGTCTCTCTCTCTCTCTCTCTGATGTCTCCGTCTCTCCTCTCTGTATCAGAGCTCTCTCTCTCTCTCTCTCTCTCTCCAGGACTCTCTGATGTCTCTCTGTCTCCTCTCTGTATCAGAGCTCTCTCTCTCTCCAGGACTCTCTCTGATGTCTCTCTGTCTCCTCTCTGTATCAGAGCTCTCTCTCTCTCCAGGACTCTCTCTGATGTCTCTCTCTCTCCTCTCTGTATCAGAGCTCTCTCTCCAGGGCTGCAGGCTCTTTGAGAGGTACGAGGACGAAAGCTTCCTGCAGCAGCTGGTGGCGTCTCTGAGGAACATCTCATCCCTCCGCTCCCTCAACCTGTTCAGGAACCGCCTGGGTAATAACTCTTCCACCTCAGTCACGGATCATGTTATTATTCACGCAGCGTCCGAACGTTGAAGATGTACATTAATAACAAGAGACGCTTCTTCTTGTATCGACAGCCAAGAACGTGCCGATGTTGGCTGAGCTGTTTGCTGGAACCTTGGCCAGCAGAGTGACCAAGCTGGACATCAGGTGGGTCTGAGGTGATGAGGTCTGAGGTGATGAGGTCTGAGGTGATGAGGTCTGAGGTGATGAGGTCTGTGGTGATGAGTTCTGAGGTCTGTGGTGATGAGGTCTGAGGTGATGAGGTCTGAGGTGATGAGGTCTGAGGTGATGAGGTCTGAGGTGATGAGGTTTGTGGTGATGAGGTCTGAGGTGATGATGTCTGAGGTGATGAGGTCTGTGGTGATGAGGTCTGAGGTGATGAGGTCTGTGGTGATGATGTCTGAGGTGATGAGGTCTGTGGTGATGAGTAGGGATGGGAATCGAAAACCGGTTCCCGTTGGGAGCCGGTTCCTAATTGTCCGATTCCTGGAATCGCATGCCTCCGTGACTATCGATTCCTCTTATCGTCAAAACAATAACGTTAGCGCCACGCATGTATCCATGGCAGACTATTTGATTCCTTAAGGGCTCGAAATTGCCTGGGTTTTGGTCATATGCTCCCGAAATGCTCCCGCTGTTTGACTGTTTCTAAGTGCAGTGATTGAAAACTACTCGAATGCTTTAGAACCGAGTCATTCATTTAATTCGGGGCAACCTAACAGCCACGGAGCTAACGCTGGCTAATCAGGCTCATACAGACACACAGAGAGAGATAACAGCTGACAGCAGGTAGTACAGGTACAAATACAAAAAAAAGGGGTGGGGGCTGTTGTGTAAACCTTGTACTCTTTAGTTCACATATAATAAGAGACAGAGGGTTGACTGTTTACTAGTAGGTAAGTCAGGAAGTACCGTGCAACATACAAATCAAATTTATTTATAAGGCCCGACAACACACGTTAATGTCCCCATGGGCCGGACACGTCTTCTTTAAACAAGTCAAGAAGAAAACATAACAATAAGTCAAGAACAGAACAAGAACACCATAAGGTCCAACAAATTTAAAATAAATGCAAATAAATGAAAGAATGCAAGCACTCCCAGACATACCCCACGCGAAGGTAAGGAAAAACTCACTAAAACCTAACGATAGGGAAAAATGCTCCACAGGCAGTGTGGAGGAGAGAAACCTTAGAAGGGCCATTCAAGGGGGGATCTCCCTTCTTAGATGTCGGTGATAGTAGTGTTGCAGACTAACAGTTGGTAAGCATGCACTCAAGTGTGTAGTGAAACACAGATGAGTGCATGCAATAGCAACTGAACATTTTGAAAGATTAAAGATAGAGCTGATAGCAACTGAACATTTTGAAAGATTGAAGATAGAGCTGATAGCGAATATTTGAGGCACAGGGGCGGAGCAAAGAGGGTCGCGTCCTCCCCGTCTTAATCACGGGACATTCAACACTCCGGTCATTGCTCAGGGACAGCCGGAGACAGGGAGATAGGGGGCGGCGCAGAGAGGGTTGCGAACTCCCCGACATCATCGCGGGACGTCCGGCACTCCGGTCACCACTACGAGACCTCCGGAGACAGGAGGGCACGCAGAGAGGGTCGCATCCTCCCGGCCTTCATCACGGGACGTCCGACACTCCGGTCAGCACTCCAGGACAGCAACTCACAGGGGGACAGGGAGACGGGACAGGCGTTACAGCTCATGTGATTGTAGTGGGCGGACATAGCAATAGATACAAGTGGTAAGCATATATGTGAATAGAGTAGATATATGAAGTAAGCATATTATGTGAATAGAATAGAAGTACTTAACCCAGCAATGAAACCGCGTTGACACATCAGTTGACAGGACCACGGACAGATGACGGTAAGTAACTGATCCAAGGCCTCGGTGGTGCATGTAGAGCAGTCACTGCAATCTTGGCCAAGACCCCGAGGCATCCATCACCTTAGTCAGCGCTAGGAGACGGGCACTCAGAGATATGGGGGAGGGAAGGGAAGGGGGGGAGGGAGGGGGGGAGGAGTTAGAGAGTTCCCATGTTTGTGGTGCTGCAAAAAAGCAGACATGGGGGAAAATAAACTTCCCAACTAAACTAGACAGATTAATCTAAAGGTCAGTCCCCGACCAGGTGAGATCAGGGTAGGTTGAAGGAGAGAGAGAAAAGATGGGTCTTAAGCAGGGATTTAAAAGCTTCGACAGAGCAGGCGCCCCTGATGACGGCAGGTAATTTGTTCCACAGGTAGGGAGCGCGGTAGACAAAGGCTCTGTGGCCGGCGGATTTTTTTTTAACCCTAGGAATCGATAGAAGCCCCGCATTTTGTGAGCGCAGAGCACGAGCGGGCGAGTATCGGGAGATGAGATCGGATAGATAGAGCGGTGCAAGCCCATTTAAAATTTTGTAGGTGAGGAGTAGCACTTTAAAGTCAGATCGGGCTTGAATAGGAAGCCAGTGTAGGGTGGACAAAACTGGTGTGATGTGATAACATTTTCTAGTTCTAGTTAGTATCCGTGCAGCCGCATTCTGCACGAGTTTTTGATGCTTGAATTAGGTAGGCCTGAAAAAAGTGCATTACAGTAGTCCAGACGTGATGAGACAAAAGCATGAATCAGGGTTTCAGCATCAGCCAGAGTTAAAATGGGGCGAATTTTTGCGATATTACGAAGATGGAAGAATGCAATTTTGGTGACATTTTTTATATGTGCATTAAATGAGAGGGAGGAATCAAAAATGACTCAGAGGTTTTTTATGGTGGAGCTCTGGGATACATGACGGGTATCAAAGTTGAGGGAGATGTCCTGAAACAGGCCTCTGTGGTTTGGGGGTCCAACAATTAACATCTCAGTTTTATCTGCATTAAGGAGTAGAACGTTTTGCGACATCCATTTTTTGACGGCAAGCAAGCAGGCCTCAAGGTTTTGTAGTTGGGAGGAATCATTTGGCTTAATAGGTATATATAATTGGGTGTCATCAGCGTAAAAATGAAAATGTATGCCAAATTTGCGTATGATATTGCCGAGGGGTAGCATGTAAATCGAAAATAGCAAAGGGCCCAGGACAGAGCCTTGTGGGACACTACATTGCACTGGGAGGGTCTCAGATGTTAAATCATTATAGACCACGCAGTGTGTTCTATCAGTTAAATAGGATTTAAACCAAGCTAGTGCGAGACCCCGAATGCCAACATGATTCTCAAGCCGACCTAGAAGAATCGAGTGATCGATAGTGTCAAAGGCTGCACTGAAATCAAGCAATACTGTAAGAGCACAGAAGTTAGGTTTGAGTCAAGAGAGAGCAGTAAGTCATTTGTGACTTTGGTAACCGCTGTTTCGGTGGAGTGTAAGGCTCTAAAGCCAGATTGAAAAGATTCATTAAGATTATTGTTTGATAAATGGTCAGTAAGTTGCGTTGCGACGATCCGTTCTAACACTTTGGATAGGAACGGAAGATTGGAGATAGGTCTGTAATTTTTCAAGATTAGAGGGTCGAGGTTCGGTTTTTTAAGTAGTGGTTTAATGACGGCTGATTTAAAGGCCAGGGGCACCACGCCAGTAGACAAGGAGGTGTTGAAGATATTGAGTAGGGCAGGGCCTAGAGTTGGGAAGAGTTTTTTGATGAGAGTTGCTGGAAGAGGGTCAAACAGACAGGTTGAGGGTTTAGCCGCGCCAACCAGTTTAGAGAGGGCACTAAGTGAGAAGTTTTCAAGGCAGCATAGCGTATGGCTGGAATCAAAGTCATGGGGAAGGCCCATCAGAGGTTGGGAGGGACTCTGATTGTTGAGTAAAGCAACAATTTCATCTCTAATGAGGTAAACTTTCTTGGTAAAAAATGTCATGAATTCGTTAGCCGAGAACGCATGGTTTAGGGCACTTGGTTGTTTCTGCGTAAGTTTTGCACGGACAAACATGTCCGTGTAGCAACACAAGCCAATACCTTACAGCAGGGGTTCCCAAATCTAAAAAACGTTTATGCAGTCAGGCCACTGAACTTAGAAGCAGGCCAGGCCAGTGTTTCTAGTTGCAGCAGCGCAATAGTTAGATAACCTAGGTGGGGAACAACCAGGAGATCACTGCAACTTACACAAGTTTGATCTCAAGTGACTACCTGGTAAAATAAAGGTTAAATAAAATAAAAATCTCTCTCTCTTGCTCTCACACACACACAAATGGAGCCGCATGTGATTGGTGGAGGCGGGACCCTTACAAAAAACTGTTGTTGCTAATCATTGACACATGCTAGCCTGTAATAATCCCCCCCAGAAAAATCTACTTTGCATTTGATATATTGCAAATATATGCCATCACACACACTGGCATTTAAAGGGTTAGAATTATAAAATGAATATGTGGTGTTTCTCTCTGTTACTCTGTTACTCTCTGTTTCTCTCTGTTACTCTCGTTTCTCTGTTACTCTGTTACTCTCTGTTACTCTCTGTTACTCTGTTTCTCTGTTACTCTGTTTATCTGTTTCTCTCTGTTACTCTGTTACTCTGTTTATCTGTTTCTCTCTGTTACTCTGTTACTCTGTTACTCTGTTACTCTGTTACTCTGTTACTCTGTTACTCTGTTACTCTGTTACTCTGTTTCTCTGTTTCTCTGTTACTCTGTTTCTCTGTTACTCTGTTACTCTGTTACACTGTGTTACTCTCTGTTACTTTGTGTTACTCTCTGTTACTCTGTTACACTGTTACTATGTTACTCTCTGTTACTCTCTGTTACACTGTTACTCTCTGTTACTCTCTGTTACTCTCTGTTACTCTCTGTTACTCTCTGTTACTCTCTGTTACTTTGTGTTACTCTCTGTTACTCTCTGTTACTCTCTGTTACTCTGTTACTCTCTGTTACTCTCTGTGTCTAGAAGCCTAACGTAGCTCTGTGTTTCTGTCTCTGTGTCTAGAAGCCTAACGTAGCTCTGTGTTTCTGTCTCTGTGTCTAGAAGCCTAACGTAGCTCTGTGTTTCTGTCTCTGTGTCTAGAAGCCTAACGTAGCTCTGTGTTTCTGTCTCTGTGTCTAGAAGCCTAACGTAGCTCTGTGTTTCTGTCTCTGTGTCTAGAAGCCTAACGTAGCTCTGTGTTTCTGTCTCTGTGTCTAGAAGCCTAACGTAGTTCTGTGTTTCTGTCTCTGTGTCTAGAAGCCTAACGTAGCTCTGTGTTTCTGTCTCTGTGTCTAGAAGCCTAACGTAGCTCTGTGTTTCTGTCTCTGCGTCTAGAAGCCTAACGTAGCTCTGTGTTTCTGTCTCTGTGTCTAGAAGCCTAACGTAGCTCTGTGTTTCTGTCTCTGTGTCTAGAAGCCTAACGTAGCTCTGTGTTTCTGTCTCTGTGTCTAGAAGCCTAACGTAGCTCTGTTTCTGTCTCTGTGTCTAGAAGCCTAACGTAGTTCTGTGTTTCTGTCTCTGTGTCTAGAAGCCTAACGTAGTTCTGTGTTTCTGTCTCTGTGTCTAGAAGCCTAACGTAACTCTGTGTTTCTGTCTCTGTGTCTAGAAGCCTAACGTAGCTCTGTGTTTCTGTCTCTGTGTCTAGAAGCCTAACGTAGCTCTGTGTTTCTGTCTCTGCGTCTAGAAGCCTAACGTAGCTCTGTGTTTCTGTCTCTGTGTCTAGAAGCCTAACGTAGCTCTGTGTTTCTGTCTCTGCGTCTAGAAGCCTAACGTAGTTCTGTGTTTCTGTCTCTGTGTCTAGAAGCCTAACGTAGTTCTGTGTTTCTGTCTCTGTGTCTAGAAGCCTAACGTAACTCTGTGTTTCTGTCTCTGTGTCTAGAAGCCTAACGTAACTCTGTGTTTCTGTCTCTGTGTCTAGAAGCCTAACGTAGCTCTGTGTTTCTGTCTCTGTGTCTAGAAGCCTAACGTAGCTCTGTGTTTCTGTCTCTGTGTCTAGAAGCCTAACGTAGCTCTGTGTTTCTGTCTCTGTGTCTAGAAGCCTAACGTAGCTCTGTGTTTCTGTCTCTGTGTCTAGAAGCCTAACGTAGCTCTGTGTTTCTGTCTCTGAGTCTAGAAGCGTAACGTAGCTCTGTTTCTGTCTCTGTGTCTAGAAGCCTAACGTAGCTCTGTGTTTCTGTCTCTGTGTCTAGAAGCTTAACGTAGCTCTGTGTTTCTGTCTCTGTGTCTAGAAGCCTAACGTAGCTCTGTGTTTCTGTCTCTGTGTCTAGAAGCCTAACGTAGCTCTGTGTTTCTGTCTCTGTGTCTAGAAGCCTAACGTAGCTCTGTGTTTCTGTCTCTGTGTCTAGAAGCCTAACGTAGCTCTGTGTTTCTGTCTCTGTGTCTAGAAGCCTAACGTAGCTCTGTGTTTCTGTCTCTGTGTCTAGAAGCCTAACATAGCTCTGTGTTTCTGTGTCTAGAAGCCTAACGTAGCTCTGTGTTTCTGTCTCTGTGTCTAGAAGCCTAACGTAGCTCTGTGTTTCTGTCTCTGTGTCTAGAAGCCTAACGTAGCTCTGTGTTTCTGTCTCTGTGTCTAGAAGCCTAACGTAGCTCTGTGTTTCTGTCTCTGTGTCTAGAAGCCTAACGTAGCTCTGTGTTTCTGTGTTTCTGTCTCGGCTCCTCGTTCAGCTTCAACTACATCCATCCGAAGGACCTGCTGACGTTCGGGAGGCGGCTGTTGGAGCTGCGTCCGCCGCAGCGCCTCACCCTGGTCCTGAGGGTGAACCACTGGCACCGCGACCCGCCCACCTGGGCCGCAGCCCTGGCCACGCTGCGGCCCACCTGCCACCTCGTCACGGATCACCTGGAGTAGTCTGCAACATGTAGAGCCACAAGCTCCTCCCCCTGAGCCCAGCCTGGAGGACCTCAACATGTAGAGCCACAAGCTCCTCCCCCTGAGCCCAGCGCCTCAACATGTAGAGCCACAACAGTAAGAAGCATTTTGTACAAAAGTATTCTGTACTTCTGTATGACAACTATTAAAGAAACTTGAAACAAGCTCCTCCCCCTGAGTCCCCCAACACGCTGATAACCATAATCACCAGGGATGTTCAATATTGGCTTTTTTACCGATATACCGATATTGTCCAACTCTTACTTTCCGATACCGATATCAACCGGTACCGATATATGCAGGGTTTCCCCCCCTAAATTTTTTAATAATTTCAGGTAATTAACATTACATATCTCTTGTTGTGGAATTAACACAACATTATGCATACTTTTGACAATAAATAAAATCAGAATTTGTTCTTACTTGCTTGCCTGGGTAAATAAAGGTTAAATAAATGTAAAAGAAAATAAAAATAAATGATATTTTTTTTACCGATAATTTTCGATATTACATTTTACTGTATGAGAATACGTTACATTAAAAAAAACACACAAAGAAAGTTGTTTGTGTGTGTGATTGACAAACCGCGACAGCTATCGAGATTACAGGCCTTTACCTGCCGGCTTCCCTGATTGGACGTGAGCCCAGGCCACGCAGAAACATCCAGAAATGCATTCCTCAGGCACTGTGACTCTCTTGCATCATCCTACTGGTCTGTGACGACCTTTCGACCTTTAGGCCTGTTTTGTATCAGTATTGAGAAGAAGCAACACAAGCAGTCATTTTCTGATAAACCACTTAGGGTTAAACCACTGTGCCAGATCTATAGAAGCAGAGATAGATCTAAACCACTGTGCCAGATCTATAGAAGGAGAGATGGATCTAAACCACTGTGCCAGATCTATAGAAGCAGAGATAGATCTAAACCACTGTGCCAGATCTATAGAAGGAGAGATGGATCTAAACCACTGTGCCAGATCTATAGAAGCAGAGATAGATCTAAACCACTGTGCCAGATCTATAGAAGGAGAGATGGATCTAAACCACTGTACCAGATCTATAGAAGGAGAGATGGATCCAAACCACTGTACCAGATCTATAGAAGGAGAGATGGATCCAAACCACTGTACCAGATCTGTAGTAATAGTACTACTACTACTATTATTACTACTATTACTACTGCTACTATTACTACTACTATTACTGCTACTATTACTATTACTACTATTACTACTGCTATGACTACTATTAATAATAATAAATAATAATACTACTGCTGCTGCTGCTACTACTGCTACTATTACTACTACTACTACTACTACTACTACTACTATTAATACTATTATTACTACTACTGCTGCTGCTGCTGCTACTACTACTACTGTAACTGAGGGGTACAATTCCCTGACTGTATTACTAGATATGATACTTACTACCACTACCTTTGTACTTAATATTCGGCCACCCAGTACTCGGCATAAATATATTATGATGAACACTGTCACGTAGATGAAACGGATCCAACACAAATGTACGAATTAGAAATAGGTCTTTATTTCTACACAGCGATGGTGTGTAGAGCAAGCACTTAATCAAATCAATCACATTTATGAATGGGAATTAGTATGCACTTTTATGGCAAGAGTATTCGTCGGTATATCAATAGAGAATGTCCAATCTCTGAAGGCGCAGGTGGTACATATACGACCTGGAATAGTTTAAGGAATAACAGCAATGATACTTCAATGATTATAGACTGGATACACTAGGGGGGGTTAATCCGGTCGCTTGTAAGCCGACAGGAGTAGGAAGGGGGGGGGGGTAGAATCCGGCTGCCTCATCCGGCCAAGGGTATCCCAGGTGAACCCACTGTAGTGCCGTTCAATGCGCCGGCGATCCTTGGACCGCAGATGAAAGCAGATGGACTCTTTGTGGGCCGGCGTCCTCCGGTCCACGGAGGAGAGACGTGAAGCGACCTCGTCTTGCAGAGCGTCTCCTCACCTTGCGTCCTCTCCAGGGGGGGGGGTTCCAACACACGGCAGTGTCGGGGGTCTTTATCCATGGAATAATCAACGTATACAAAGCATAATCCGTGCCTGGGAAGGCGGGCTGTCGTCGGTAGAATAATCCGGTATGCAGGTCCACTCGCTCGTCGGCTCTGGGGCTCCTCGGGTGCAATCTCACATGGGGTCAATCATCCTGGATAAGCAGCCAGTTCTCTGCCCGAAACGATGGGGTACTGACTACGGTAGTATTCTCACCGCACGAAACACTATATATTAACAGACTATTATTAGCTTAATAGACTACGTCCAACTCGACGATATAGTGCCAAATATGACTATTCAAATATTAATATACACGATGTCTCAATACCGATGGTAGGCCGAACTTGGCCTTACTCCCACACGTGGCGTCGCGGGGAGGCTTTACGTCTGTCACTCTATTGGAGGGTAAGAAACTGGACTGAAAAGGAAGTCCTACTTTAGTAGCGCAGTATATATACGCACTATGAACAAATAGTCCCATTAGTGGTGCGGTAGCCAGATTCCTACGCGGAACTAGGACTTGTTCGTACATGTTGAGCGGTACGTTTGAACTGGGTCTGGGGGGTATGGCAGCCTGGCACCAAGGTCTCGACCAATAGTAGAATGGAGACTATTATGGGATGTTCAGTAGGCTAGAATGGATATTCAATGCATATTGTACAAGGAATATACAAGGGATATCAGGGAATATTAGAGAATATACAAATACAATTAAATATATATATATAATAAATATATATATTCGGTTTAATCTGGCCCTTCACAACAGCCACCCCCTGATTGGTCCCAGACCTAATCAGTTAAGCAGAGACAGATTAATCGCGTTGTCTATTTACACATAAGGGTTTTGCTGTAGGGGTCAGTCAACTTCACAAAGTCATAGGGTTATAGGGTCATGGTCATCATCGATTGTGTCTGGGAGTCGGGGCAGTTCTATGAGCCTCGCCACGGGACGGGTGTAAGTGCGACCCTGGACAAGCACTTCAGCTGCTCGGACCTTGCCGTCGGCACCGGTGATCACTTTGCTTACGCGGCCGGCCGGCCACATAGCTCTAGGCAGTGATTGATCAATAATCATGACGACTGTTCCTTCTGTCAAATTGTCTCTCTCCTTTACCCACTTCTGGCGGGTCTGTAGAGACGGTAGGTAGTGCAGTAGGAAACTGCTCCAAAACTTGTCGGCTAATACTTGGCTGTACCTCCACATTCGTCGGCCGTTCGCTTCTTCAGGCCGGTACATTGTCTGGGGTAATGCAGGATCTAGCCGCCCCATCAGGAGTGTGTTGGGGTCTGCGGAGATAACAGTGCTCAATCCACAGAACACAGGCTTCTTATTCTCAGCCTCCTCCTGACTGGCTTCCCTCGGGATAGGCGTGGGCCACTCTCCTTCCGGGAGCTTTAGGAATGCTGGGCCGTCACTGTAGACATTGCGACGGGTGAGGTCATCTAGGGGCATTCCCCGGGTGATGACGTCAGCTGGGTTCTGTTTTGTATCAACGTAGCGCCACTCTGTTTCTCCGGTTAACTCTTCGGTTAAGTCTTGAATCTCGGTGACTCTGACTCCCACGAAGACTTTGTACTTGCATGAGTCCGATTGGATCCAGGCGAGTACTGTCGTGGAATCTGACCACAGGATTGTTCTAGACACCGGTATGGTGAGCTCACGTTGGATGAGCGTGGCTAGGTGCGCTCCGGCTAGGGCTGCGCAGAGCTCTAGACGTGGGATAGATTGTTGCTTGCGTGGGGCTATTCTCGAGCGGGCGAGGACAAATGCTGTGTAGATCTCTCCCCCCTTTTCTTGGGCCCGCAAGTAGGCTACTGATCCGTATGCGACCTCTGAGGCGTCACTGAAGACGTGTAAGTCCATTTTACATGTCTCTGGCCTCACCGTGGGTGGGAAGTAGCTTCGGCGCATATTAACGCCTGGGAGTGAGTGGAGCTCCATCTCCCACTCTCTCCAGGTGGATGCAAGGTGTGCGGGAATGGGGTCGTCCCAGCCCTGGTCCTTGTCCCACAATGCTCGTACAATCATTTTTGCCCTGGTGGTGTACGGTAGAATACATCCTAGCGGGTCATATTGTCGGGCGAGTGTTGTGTACACACTCCGTCTGGTGGTCGGCGCCGCCGCCGGCCTTCCCTGCTCCGTAGTCAGGGGCTTGTGTCTGTAGTGAAGCGAATCTGTTTTGAATCGCCACACCAATCCCAGGGTCATCTCCTGGGCTTCTCCCGGGATTGTAGCCATCCAGGTCTCGCTGCTGGCTGCCTTGTCCTCGGAGGAGAGGCTGCGCAGTACTTGCGGATCGCTGCTGGCCCACTGCCTGAGATCAAAGCCGCCTTTGATCAATGAGGCGCGGAGTTTAATCAGGAGAGCCTCGGCTTCTTCCTGGGTTGAAAGGCTTTGTAGACAGTTGTCTACGTAGAAGCTGTTCTTTACGCTGTGTCGGACCTCTTCGTCCGCTGCTGGGTCCTCTGCTACATGTTTCTGTAGTGCAAATGTAGCACAGCAGGGGCTGCACGTCGTTCCGAAGGGGAGGACTTCCCATTGGTAGATGGCTGGGTGCTCATCTCCTGGCTTCTCTCTCCATAGGAACCGTAACAGGGGCTTGTCCTCCTCTACTAATCTCACCTGCAGGAACATTCCTTTAATGTCCCCGCTGATGGCCACCTTTTCCTGGCGGAAGCGGAGTAGAACGCCGAGTAGGGAGGGGCCGAGTGTGGGACCGGGCAGTAACTCTTTATTCAGATTTTGGGATCCGATCTGGTAGCTGCAGTTAAATACTATGCGGTCTTTACCGTTGTGATGGACCTTGTGGTGAGGCACGTACCACGATTCAGTGGTCTGGTCAGCCTCTTTTATGTCCATCTTTGTGACGTGTCCCGCTGTGATGAGCTTCTCAATCTCAGCGCGGTATACACTCTCTTGGGCGGGGTTCTTGGCTAAGCGCCGCTCCGTGTTCAGCAGGTACCGTTCTGTGGCGTCTGTCTTGGCGTGGAAAGTAGGCATTCCTTCTCGCCACAGGAGTGGCGTGGCGTATCTCAACACGCCGTTGACCGGGACTCTCTTGGTCCCTGTCTCGAGGAGGTGAATGGCGTAAATGTCATCTTTAGAGCGAATGTCTTTCTTTCCGTTCTTAAAGGGCATTTGTTCCAAGGTCCATAACCGCTCTACGTGTTGCAGGAGTGCGGTTTCTCCCTCTGTGACTCGGGAGTGGAGACATCTAGTGGCTGTACTTCGGTTGAGAGATTTGGCGAGCGGGCCTTGGAGAGTCCATCCCAAACGGGTCTCGACTGCTGCAGGACAGCCTCGGGGTCCGGTATGAACCCGGTCTATCGGGACAATGAGGTCTGCATGGTCGGAGCCTATCAACAGGGTCGGCATAGCATTGTCTATGAGCGGGATCGGTAACTTGCGCAGATGTGCATATTTCTCCATCAGCTTGGCGACGGGGTATGTGTACCGCGACAGTCCTATTTCTTGGCTGGTGAAAGCGTCTGTAATCTGGTACCGTCGCTCGGGCTGGCCGCTTGCTGCGATAGAGAATGAGACATTCTCGCCCTTTATCGTCTTCAAATCTCGTCTTATTGTCCGAATTGTCATTTGGGTTTCGCTTCCCCGCAGCCCTAGCTGGGCCGCAGCGGAGGCGAGCAGAAGGGTCTTCTCTGACCCGTCATCGAGGACGGCGTAAGTGTCCAGGACTTTATTCTGGTAGCTTAGTGTCACACGCACTACTTTTAGGAGTACTCGGGCTCCACTGCTGCTGGCGGGATCGATGTACATGACGCTCGCTTTGCTGCTGGATGGTGCGGGTGAAGGGCGCCGTCTGTTACTGTCGTGAAGTATGTCCAGATGGGCTCCATCGCACTTGGTGCACCTTTTCTTTAAGCGGCATTCGGCTGCCATGTGTGAGCGCGCACAGCGAAAACAGCGCTTGTTGGACTTTATCCATTGACTTGCTTCCTCCGCGTTCAGCTTGGGGAAGGAGTCACATTGCGCTAGCCAGTGTTCTTTCTCACAGTAGGGGCACACTATCTTCCACTTCTCCGTTCTGGAGGGGGTACTGTGGCTCCTGCTGCTCGGTACTGACTCCGATTGGGGCATCACAGTCACCGATCTTCTTCCATCATTTAGTCGTCTGGTTCCTTCTCTGGAGCCAGGGGTGCTCCGTCCGAATGTATCTAGCCGTAGGCTGCTGACTTCTCTCGCCAGGAAGTCTGCTAGATCGAGGAGGTTCGGTTCGGGGCCATTCGGGTCTCGGTGGTCTCTCTGCCGCCTAAAACGCTCCTGTCGAGCGGGCGGCAGCTTCTCCAAGATCCTTTCCACATTTGAGTTGGTGTAAAGTTCATGCCTCCCCTTCTCTCTCTGCGCTCCCAACATCCCTACCAGGGACTGCACTCTGATGGACAGGTCGTCCAGTGCTCGATTGTCTATTGCTGGGGGTAAGCGGTCGATGTGTCGGATCTCCTGGATCACGTAATCCCATATGCGCCCATACCTCTGGTCCAATGCTACCAGCGCTGCTGTGTATGGGGTGGTGGAAGTCGCGTAGGCGAGCGCTATATTATGTGCGCGGGGTACCTTTAAGTGCTTCAGTAGGATGGCGTATTTATGGCGTTCATCCAATACATCCACCAACATGGTCTCCAGACACATGCGGAGTTCTGTATACTGGGCCCGGTTCTCTTGGGTGAAGTCGGGTACCATAGGCGTGCCAATGTATGACGCTGACTGTGGATACATCGGCGAGCGTTGGGGGAGAGGCCTCCTAGGCGAGTCTCCTCCCGCTCCTTGGTATGGGCTGGTACCGGCAGTGTACCATGGCCCGCTTGTCCAGGTGCTGTTCCTCGGTGCGGGTCGTGCGTCGTGCTCACCCGTGTATAGAGTCGGGGGTCTGTAGCGCAGCTCCGCGGGAGTATAGCCTGGGCTGTACCGGACCTCCTGGTCCGGTAGAGTACTGTGCTGTCGTCGGGCGTGGTTCTCCTCCTCTTCCTCTTCGTCTTCAGTTAGGTCATCCAGTGCTTGTAGTCTCTGGTTTAGCCTCTCCACAGGATATGCTGCTCCTTCCCGGTTGCTAGGTCTCGCTTGGACCGGTGGGGGGAGGTGGTCTGTGGGGGGTATAGACCTCGTCTGTTGGTCAAGTTCAGGGTTGTTTACTCGGCTAGGGGATGCCGCCCTGGAGGTGTGTCTAGACGAGTTCCTGGAGCCTCTGGCGGAGGGAGAGGGTGTTGTCCGTCTGATCAGCTGTTCTATTAGTTGCGCTTGCTGTCTGTCGCGCTCTGCGTCCCGTAGAGCACCAGCAGCTGCTCGCTGGCTGTCTGCTCGGTCTCGGGCCACATTCTCTTCCCTCTGAATGCGTCTTATTTCTAGACGTATATGCTCTTCTTTGCTCCGCTGCTGGATCTGCAGTCGGTCGCGTTCAGCAGCGGCGTTCAGGCTGATGAGGAAGGCCTGCTGTAGGGTCCTCTCTGCCTCGCTGGGAGAAGGCGGTTGTATAGGGGAGCCTTCCCTCGGGGTACTCCTTGCGGAGCCTTGGAGCTCTATCTCCACGGTGCTCTCCCCGTCTTCTTCCGTGCCGAGTTCTGTCTCGGTAGCGTTGTATTCCTCCCGGGACTCGTCGGGGACTACTTCTTCAGTACTGGCGGGGTGTGAAGTCATGTCTGGTTCCCACTGGTCCCCACCGTGAACTTGGTCAGTTACATTAGAACCCGTAGGGGCCTCTATGGTCGGGGTAGTCTGGGCGTTGGGGTTAGACATACTTTTACTTTCTAGTTTTACCGCGTTTACTGTTAGTAGAAGACTAGGTTGTTGACTGACAGCGTAAGCCTCTAAGTACTGAGGGAGCCGTCGTTCGCGCTGCGGGCGTTGGTTAGGAGGATCGTTTCGTGGAGTGTTCATCATAGGCCATTTCAATATTAATAACACTATATTAATATTACACTAATTACCATCCGGCTCGAAGGACCAATTGTAACTGAGGGGTACAATTCCCTGACTGTATTACTAGATATGATACTTACTACCACTACCTTTGTACTTAATATTCGGCCACCCAGTACTCGGCATAAATATATTATGATGAACACTGTCACGTAGATGAAACGGATCCAACACAAATGTACGAATTAGAAATAGGTCTTTATTTCTACACAGCGATGGTGTGTAGAGCAAGCACTTAATCAAATCAATCACATTTATGAATGGGAATTAGTATGCACTTTTATGGCAAGAGTATTCGTCGGTATATCAATAGAGAATGTCCAATCTCTGAAGGCGCAGGTGGTACATATACGACCTGGAATAGTTTAAGGAATAACAGCAATGATACTTCAATGATTATAGACTGGATACACTAGGGGGGGTTAATCCGGTCGCTTGTAAGCCGACAGGAGTAGGAAGGGGGGGGGGGTAGAATCCGGCTGCCTCATCCGGCCAAGGGTATCCCAGGTGAACCCACTGTAGTGCCGTTCAATGCGCCGGCGATCCTTGGACCGCAGATGAAAGCAGATGGACTCTTTGTGGGCCGGCGTCCTCCGGTCCACGGAGGAGAGACGTGAAGCGACCTCGTCTTGCAGAGCGTCTCCTCACCTTGCGTCCTCTCCAGGGGGGGGGGTTCCAACACACGGCAGTGTCGGGGGTCTTTATCCATGGAATAATCAACGTATACAAAGCATAATCCGTGCCTGGGAAGGCGGGCTGTCGTCGGTAGAATAATCCGGTATGCAGGTCCACTCGCTCGTCGGCTCTGGGGCTCCTCGGGTGCAATCTCACATGGGGTCAATCATCCTGGATAAGCAGCCAGTTCTCTGCCCGAAACGATGGGGTACTGACTACGGTAGTATTCTCACCGCACGAAGCACTATATATTAACAGACTATTATTAGCTTAATAGACTACGTCCAACTCGACGATATAGTGCCAAATATGACTATTCAAATATTAATATACACGATGTCTCAATACCGATGGTAGGCCGAACTTGGCCTTACTCCCACACGTGGCGTCGCGGGGAGGCTTTACGTCTGTCACTCTATTGGAGGGTAAGAAACTGGACTGAAAAGGAAGTCCTACTTTAGTAGCGCAGTATATATACGCACTATGAACAAATAGTCCCATTAGTGGTGCGGTAGCCAGATTCCTACGCGGAACTAGGACTTGTTCGTACATGTTGAGCGGTACGTTTGAACTGGGTCTGGGGGGTATGGCAGCCTGGCACCAAGGTCTCGACCAATAGTAGAATGGAGACTATTATGGGATGTTCAGTAGGCTAGAATGGATATTCAATGCATATTGTACAAGGAATATACAAGGGATATCAGGGAATATTAGAGAATATACAAATACAATTAAATATATATATATAATAAATATATATATTCGGTTTAATCTGGCCCTTCACAACAACTACTATTACTACTACTACTATTACTACTACTACATTTTACATTTACATTTAGTCATTTAGCTGACGCTTTTATCCAAAGCGACTTACAAGTTCTGTACGACAAGTCATCAGGAAGGGCACAACTCTTATCAGCTGAGTAACAATGTTCATCAAAGTGTTGCGTGCTACAGTGTAGGTTAGTTTATTAGGACAAGTGCATGACAGTAAGGTTTTTTTTATTATTTTTTTATTTCAGATAATGGTTGAAGAAGTGCGTCTTTAGTCGACGGCGAAAGATTGGACGGGTTTCGGCTGTCCTAACTGGGGTGGGAAGTTCATTCCACCATTGTGCTTTTATTTCCTCTAGGCTTGACTACTGCAACTCACTTTTCACCTGTCTCACCAAATCATCCACAGATAAATTACAAATGGTCCAAAATGCTGCAGCCAGGCTACTCACAAGGTCAAAAAAATCATGTCACATCACTCCCATTCTGGTATCCCTGCACTGGCTCCCGGTACACTATAGAATTCACTTCAAAGTCCTCACTTTCACTTTCAGAGCACTTCACGGTCAGGCCCCCATCTACATCACTGAACTCATCCATCCCTACACCAACACCCGCTCACTCAGATCTGCCGATCAGCACCTCCTGGTGGTCCCCAGGTCCAGGCTGAAAACAAGGGGTGATCGAGCCTTCCAGGTGACGGCACCAAGGCTCTGGAACGCTCTCCCCCTGGACCTGCGAACTGCCCCCTCTGAAAACTCTTTTAAAAAAACAATTAAAAACACATTTGTTCAGACAGGCTTTTGGTCATGCATAGGCACTTTTTTTCTTGTCCTGACTGTTCTATAGTTTTTGTTTTAATTAGTGACTCATGATTTTATCCAAATTATTTTATTCTACTTTTTATATCTGGTTTCACTGTTTTTAACTGCTGTTTGTTGTTGTTGTCATTTATTTCTGATTTTGTTTTTATTGTGTTTTTATATTAAGCTGTAGTGTAAAGCACCCTGTGCATTCGTGCTGTGAAGGGTGCTATATAAATAAAGGTCATTCATTCATTGTGGGGCAAGGACTGAGAATAGGCGGCTTCTCTTTGATGACCCTCCGGGAGCTTGGATAGGAGTGGGTCTGAGGCGGCCAGAAGATGCAGAGCGTAGGGGTCTTGAGGGTGTGTAGTTAGAGACCATTGACCGGAGGTAGGCGGGAGCGGTTCCCTTTGCCGCACGGTATGCCAGGTCAAGGGCCTTGAAGCGGATTCGTGCAGCAATGGGGAGCCAGTGCAGGTCCCTAAGAAGTGGGGTGACATGGGTCGACTTCGGTAGGTTTGAGATCAGGCGGGCCGCTGCGTTTTGAATGAGTTGAAGAGGCTTGGTGGCAGTGGCCAGAAGGCCAGCGAGCAGTGCGTTGCAGTAGTCGAGGCGGGAGATGACTGTTGATTGGACGAGGAGTTGGGTGGCCTCTTTTGTCAGGAAGGGGCGGATCCTTCTGACGTTGCTCAGGAGGAATCTGCAGGTTCTGGTTGTCGCTGCGATGTGAGCAGAGAAGTTCAACTGGTCGTCGAGGACAACACCAAGGTTCTTGGCGGTCGGGGACGCGGTCACAGCTGCATTCTCGACTGTGATGGAAAGGTCGGCCAGGGGGGAGGATTTGGCCGGCAGGTGGAGCAATTCTGTTTAGCTTAGGTTCAGTTTGAGGTGGTTGGTCGTCATCCAGGCGGAGATCCGCTCAGAGACGTGGATATATGAGGGAGGGAAGGAGAGGAAGAGTTGAGTATCATCGGCATAACAATGATATGAGAAGCCATGAGACATGATAATGTTACCC
The DNA here is from genome assembly GCF_963971535.1 of Notolepis coatsorum. Taxonomy (NCBI): domain Eukaryota; kingdom Metazoa; phylum Chordata; class Actinopteri; order Aulopiformes; family Paralepididae; genus Notolepis; species Notolepis coatsorum. The sequence goes on along the minus strand of NC_140175.1, from coordinate 2,424,253 downwards.
AGTGATTTAGTGTAGAGGGAGAAGAGAAGGGGTCCTAGGACCGAGCCCTGGGGGACACCCGTCCGCAGGGGGCGGGTGGCCGACAGGGTCCCTCTCCATGACAGTACTACTACTACCGCTACTACAGCTACTACTACTGCTACTAAATGGCTGCTTTTTTATATAACACTTTTATCCTTTTTACAATTTGTTACTCACATTTTACCCACTCACTCACACACTCACACACTCACACACTGACGGCGGAGGCGACCATGCAAGGTGCCAACCTGCTCATCGGGAGCAGTTAGGGGTTAAGTGTCTTGCTCAAGGACACATCGACACACGCTGACCGGGAGGAGCGGGAATTGAACCGGGAACCTCCGGATTGCCAGACGACTGCTCTACCTCCTGAGCCACTGTCGCCGCCTAATACTACTAATACTACTACTACTACTACTACTACTACTACTACTACTACTACTACTACTACTACTATTACTACTACTACTACTAATACTACTATTACTACTACTACTAATACTACTATTACTACTACTACTACTACTACTACTACTACTAATACTACTACTACTACTAATACTACTATTACTACTATTACTACTACTACTACTACTACTACTGTCTACTACTACTATTACTACTACTACTATTACTACTACTACTACTATTACTACTACTACTACTACTACTACTGCTACTACTACTACTATTGCTACTACTACTACTACTACTACTACTACTACTACTACTACTATTGCTACTACTACTACTACTACTACTACTACTACTATTGCTACTACTACTGTAACTGAGGGGTTACAAAACCCTGACTGTATTAAAGATTGTGATAGATTAAACCACTGCTAGTTATGTACTTTAATTACTGGCCAGACAGTACATCAAATATAGATGGTGAACACCCACAAGAACACGGCATTGACACAGAAATACTATTGGAGGGTAATTTATTATTATTAGGCAACGTTAGGTTACAGAATGAGAATTAGGGCTTGTATGGCGAAGAATATACGTAAAGTCAGTCAAGAGCATAAGTCACTAAGAATAGCAGGAATCCTACGATGGGTCTAAGCTGACGCCACCTGTTGTATAGTAGCAATTATATAGGGCAACACCGGTACCAACTGGAGACAATGGGTTCCCTCCGGGGTGTAAGGCCTGGAGGGTAGAGGAATGTTCGGGTACTCCGTCTGAGTCAACGAGGAATAAAGAGACTCCAGGTACAGGAGTCGGTGCTTGTACTCCCTTGATCAGCAGACAAAAGCAATAGTTGTAATCCAAGATGCTCGACAGCATTGACGACAGCTAGCCAGCCCCGTCCACGAGGCAGGCCCGAGTGGTAATCCTCACGAGGTTAAATCCCAAACGATAGTGGAAATCAACGGTGCTCTTCTCCGGTAGTCACGTCCCAAATCAATATACAGTAATCCAACCAGGAATGGTTCTGCAATCGCCGGCGCCGATTCTCCTGTATACATGTCCAACGGTTCTCGCCTAGGACTCCTCGGGTGTGGGCGACGTATTTAGGCCACACAGCCTGGATAAGTGTACTAGATAAAGACACGACGAACCGATGGGTAATGCTACACACGGAAGAACTGTGGCCGCACGATATACAATAAATGATCGACTATTGACTTCACATTAGATTAAGTCGAACTCAACGTTACTTCATTAAACTCTGACACTTTAACATTCTATTCGCACGCGGTTCTCAATGCTCTATTTAGACGCAAGGTTGCTCACTTCACTGCACATTGACTCGTGGTGAAGGTGGGTAAGGTTTAGGTAAGGGTACTGCTGTTTTACACCTGCGCCGTATTTATACTTAAGTGAATATCTAGTCCCAACCTCAGTCCTTGTCTCGTATTACTATGCAGACTCTGGGCATGTTCTGACATGCCTGCAGTTGTCTTTGAACTTGCCGTTGGGGGCTTGCGCGTTGGCGCCTGGGGGCGCTGTCCAATAGGAGAGCGAATATTACTCTGGTCTGTACGCAGGTAAAGGGATATTCCGTGTATATATATAAATAATATACAAAGTATATCCAACGATACATATATATATTCAGTTCAATCTGGCCCTTCACAACAGCCGCCTCCTAATTAGTCCGCACCTAATTAGTTAAAAGGAAGACAGATTAATAGTCCAGTCAACTGCTCAATGTCTGTTGTGGGGGGTAGGGCAATCTACAAAGTCAGTGGGTCATGATCGTCATCAGGGGAGTCAGGGAGCCTCGGCAATTCTATCAGCCTCGCCACGGGTCGGGTGTGGCGGTGAGGCAGGTCGGCCATCCTAGGTATACTGGGCTGTGCTCGCCACTGGCGACAGTCTGGTCGAGTCCGCTGGAAGCGACGTACTGCTTCTCTTCCGTTCAGTATCCAATAGCGACGTCGGATCTCAGCGAAGACTCTCTCTGCCCCAGCGTGGTGCACATCCTCGTCGTATTTCTTTATGATGAGCTCAGTGACCTTGTGTCGGCTGTTGAGGACTATAGGAAACTTGACGTCATCCGTTAAGTCCGGGGCCCGTCTCAGACGACCACCCACCCTGATGAGGCCATGGGTGTCGCGCTCGGGGGCCAAGTGGAGCAGTCTGCTGTCTGACGGGACTGGCTTTGTTCCCTGCAGGCAGTCTAGCTCATCGGGGAACGAGTCTCTTTGGGCTCGCTGTAGCAGAAGGAGTTCTGCCTCTTCGTAGTTAGCTGCGTTAATGTCGGTAGTGGGGGGAACCTCAGGGTGGTGCCACAGGAATGTCTTTAGCTGCGCACTCTCAAAGGTGAGGCAGTCGTCTATGTTAGGGTCAGTGGGGACTGGGGTGTGCATCAACCCACAGAACATAGATTTCTTGATCTCTGCCTCCTCTTGACTAGCCTCCCGAGGGGTGGTGTTAGGCCACTCTTCTTCCGGGAGCTTGAGGAACTCAGGACCATCACTGTAGATATTGTGACGTGTGAGGTCATCTAGGGACATCCCCGTGTGATGACATCTGCTGGGTTCTGTTTCGTGTCCACGTACCTCCAGCACGCTGATCCCACTAGGTCTTGGATCTCTGTGATTCTGACTCCCACGAAGACCTTGTATCTACAAGAATCGGACTGGATCCATGTGAGTACGGTCATGGAGTCTGACCACAAGATTGTTCTTTGCACCGGGATGGTGAGTTCACGTTGGATTAACGTGGCGAGTTGCGCGCCTACCAGAGCTGCGCAGAGCTCTAGACGCGGGATCGATTGTTGCTTGCGGGCGGCTATCCTTGAGCGAGCCAGGATGAAGGCTGTGTGTATTTCTCCTCCCTCCTCTCGGGCCCGCAAGTAAGCCACCGAGCCGTAGGCCACTTCTGAGGCGTCGCTGAAGACGTGCAGGTCCATCTGGCACGTCTCCAGCCGCACTGTGGGTGGGAAGTAGCTTCGGCGTATGTTCACATTTTGGAGCGAGTTGAGTTCTCTCTCCCACTCTCTCCAGGTGGAAGCGAGGTGGTCGGGTATGGGGTCGTCCCAGCCCTGTTCCTTGTCCCACAGCTCTCGTACAATCATTTTTGCCCGGGTGGTGTAAGGTAGGATACACCCCAGCGGGTCGTATTGCCTTGCGAGTGTTCTGTATACGCTCCGTCTGGTGGTCGGTAGAGGGGTCGACCTTCCCTGCTCCGTGGTCAGGGGTGTGTATTTGTAATGTAGCGAGTCTGTTTTGAAGCGCCAGACTAGGCCTAATGTCATTTCTTGTGCTTCACCTGGGATGGTCGCCATCCAGGTCTCGCTGCTTGCTGCCTTTGTCTCTGGGGAGAGGCTGCGAAGTACTTGAGGGTCACTGCTGGCCCACTGCCGGAGATCAAAGCCGCCTTTGATCAGTGAGGCGCGGAGCTTGAGTAGGAGGGCTTCGGCTTTTTCTGGCGTCGAGACGCTTTGCAGACAGTTGTCCATGTAGAAACTCCTCTCTACACTTTGTCTGACCTCCTCGTCAGCTTCAGGGTCTTCTGTCACATGTTTTTGCAGTGCGAACGTAGCACAGCATGGGCTGCATGTGGTTCCGAAGGGGAGGACCTCCCATTGGTAGATGGATGGTTGCTCATCTTTGATCCTCTCTCTCCATAGGAACCGCAGCAAGGGCTTGTCCTCCTCTACTAGTCGCACCTGCAGGAACATCTCTTTGATGTCGCCGCTGATGGCCACCTTGTCTTGGCGGAAACGTAGTAGTACGCCGAGGAGAGAGGGGCCGAGTGTTGGGCCGGGCAAGAGTTCTTTATTCAGATTCTGTAGTCCGATCTGGTAGCTGTAGTTGAATACAATGCGATCCTTGCCGTTGTGGTGGACCTTGTGGTGGGGCACGTACCAAGATTCGATCGTCTGGTCGGCCTCTTGAATGTCAATTTTCTTTATGTGTCCCGCTGTGATCAGCTTGTCGATCTCAGCGCGGTACACAGTGGCTTGAGTGGGGTCTTTGGCTAGACGCCGCTTGGTGTTCAGTCGATATTGCTCTGTCGCTTCTTTTGAGGCGTGGAGGGTGGGCATACCCTCTCGCCTCAAGAGTGGAGTTGCGTATCTCATCACTCCATTGACCTCGACTCTCTTTGTCCTCTGCTCGAGGAGGGTTATGGCATAAGTGTCTTCCTTTGAGCGAACGAGTTTCTTTTCATTCTTAAAGGGCATCGCGTCTAATGTCCATAGCCTCTCGACGTGCTGTAAGAGGGTGGTGTCTTCTTCGTTTATCCTTGAGTGGAGGCAGCGAGTGGCTGTCGGTCGGTTGGAAGACCTGGAGAGGGGGCCTTGTAGTGTCCAACCCAGGCGGGTCTCGACCGCTGCTGGACAGCCTCTGGGCCCGATGTGGACCCGGTCCGTTGGGACGATGAGGTGTGCGTGGTCGGATCCTATGAGCAGGGTCGGGGTGGCGTCGTCGATGAGCGGTATAGGTAGTTGACGTAGGTGCATGTATTTTTCCATCAGCTTTGGGATGGGGTAGGTGTACTGTGACAGGCCTATGTCGTAGCTGGTGAAGGCGTTAGTAATGCTATACTGCTTCTCGGGCTGCCCGACCGCTGCTATCGTGAAGGAGACATTCTCACCCTTTATGGTCTTCAGGTCTCTTCTAATGGTACGGATTGTCATTGTTTCTTCGCTCCCCCGCAGACCCAGCCGGGCTGCGGCGGATGCGAGGAGGAGAGTCTTTTCTGACCCATCGTCTAGGACGGCGTAAGTGTCCATGACCTTGTCCTCGTAGCTTAATATCACTCGGACCACCTTCAAGAGCACTCGGGAGCTCCCGCTCTTCGCAGGGTCTATGTACATGACGTTCACTCTCGAGCTGCTTGGGGGTACGGGTTTCTTCTTGTTGCTGTCGTGTAGGACCTCCAAGTGGGCGCCGTCGCACTTGCTGCATTTCTTCTTTAAACGGCACTCAGCTGCCATATGGCTGCGCGCGCAGCGGAAGCAGCGGCGGTTGGCTTTGATCCACTGACTCACCTCGTCAGCGGTCAGCTTCTTGAAAGTGTCACATTGAGACAGCCAATGTTCCTTTTCACAGTGCTGGCATACAATCTTCCACTTCTCCTTGGTCGGGGGGGTGCTGTGGTTCTTGTGCTGCGGCACTGACTCGGCCTGGTGCATAACGGTCACTGACCGGCGGTTATCGTTGGACCTCCGAGGTCCATCTCTTGGGCTAGATCCACTCCACACGAATGTGTCCAGTCGTAGGCTGCTAACTTCCCTTGCGAGGAAAGCGGCCAGGTCTAGGAGGGATGGCTCGAGGCCGTCGGGATCACGGTGGTCTCTCTGCCGCCGAAAACGCTCTTGGCGGGCTGGAGGGAGCTTCTCCAGTATTCGCTCCACATTAGAATTTGCATACAGTTCATATCTCCCCTTCTCCTTTTGGGACCCCAGCATCCCTACTAGGGATTGTACCTTGATAGAGAGGTCATCCAGTGCTCTATTGTCTTTGGCTGGGGGGAGGCGGTCGATATCCCGTATTTCTTGGATCACGTAATCCCATATGCGTCCATAACGCTGGTCGAGGGCCACTAGAGCCGCGGAGTATGGGGTGCATGAGTTGGAATATGCCAGCACTATGTTATGCGCTCTGGGCACCTTGAGATGCTTGAGGAGGATGGCATATTTGTACGACTCGTCGGGGACGTCGGACATCATAGTCTCCAAACACATGCGTAATTCCGTGTACTGTGCTCTGTCCTCGCGCGTAAAGTCTGGGAACGTCGGTGTGCCAAGGTACGATGCCATGGATGGCTGGCACATTGGTGAGCGTAGGGGAAGAGGCCTCCTGGGCGAGTCTCCCCGTACGTGTGGTCGTGGGTTAGTACTTGGTGGGTACCAGAGGCCGGGTCCCCAGGTGCTGTTCCTCGGTGCTGACTGTACGTCAAACTCACCCGTGAGTTGAGTCTGGGGTTTGTAGTGCAGTGACTCGGGGCTGAAGTCGGGGCTGTACTGGGCCTCCTGGTCCAGAGTACGTTGCTGCTGGTGGGCTTGACATTCCTCCTCTTCCTCTTCCTCTTCTAGGTCCTGGAGTCTTCTAGTCAGTCTCTCGGCGACGTAGGCCGGTTCTTCCCGTTGGCTGGGTCTCGTATGGACCGGTCGGGGAGGGGGGTCGGAGACGTAGACAGGTTCCTCCTGTTGGCCGGGTCCCGGGTCGCTTTGTCGGGTAGGGGAAGGTGCCCTAGACCCTTGTCGTGATGATCTCCGGGAGCTCCGTGCGGAGAGAGGGGGTGTCGCCCTGGCAATCAATTGTTCTATCATCTGCGCCTGCAGCCGGTCGCGCTCTGCTTCGCGCTGGGCATTGGCGGCGTCGCGCTGTGCATTGGCGCGGTCTCGTTCGATGTTCTCTTCCGTCTGAAGGCGCCTCTCCTCCAGTCTTATGCGGTCGTCCTCACTCCTTTGCTGCGTCTGGAAGCGCTCTCGTTCAGTTGCAGAGTGTTTGCGCTCACTAAGGGCTTGCGCTTGGAGTTGCGCGTGAAGGCGCTCTCGTTCCGCTGCAGAGTGTTTGCGCTCGCTTAATTGTTGCGCCCCACAAGAACACGGCATTGACACAGAAATACTATTGGAGGGTAATTTATTATTATTAGGCAACGTTAGGTTACAGAATGAGAATTAGGGTCGCGCTTGTATGGCGAAGAATATACGTAAAGTCAGTCAAGAGCATAAGTCACTAAGAATAGCAGGAATCCTACGATGGGTCTAAGCTGACGCCACCTGTTGTATAGTAGCAATTATATAGGGCAACACCGGTACCAACTGGAGACAATGGGTTCCCTCCGGGGTGTAAGGCCTGGAGGGTAGAGGAATGTTCGGGTACTCCGTCTGAGTCAATGAGGAATAAAGAGACTCCAGGTACAGGAGTCGGTGCTTGTACTCCCTTGATCAGCAGACAAAAGCAATAGTTGTAATCCAAGATGCTCGACAGCATTGACGACAGCTAGCCAGCCCCGTCCACGAGGCAGGCCAGAGTGGTAATCCTCACGAGGTTAAATCCCAAACGATAGTGGAAATCAACGGTGCTCTTCTCCGGTAGTCACGTCCCAAATCAATATAATCCAACCAGGAATGGTTCTGCAATCGCCGGCGCCGATTCTCCTGTATACATGTCCAACGGTTCTCGCCTAGGACTCCTCGGGTGTGGGCGACGTATTTAGGCCACACAGCCTGGATAAGTGTACTAGATAAAGACACGACGAACCGATGGGTAATGCTACACACGGAAGAACTGTGGCCGCACGATATACAATAAATGATCGACTATTGACTTCACATTAGATTAAGTCGAACTCAACGTTACTTTATTAAACTCTGACACTTTAACATTCTATTCGCACGCGGTTCTCAATGCTCTATTTAGACGCAAGGTTGCTCACTTCACTGCACATTGACTCGTGGTGAAGGTGGGTAAGGTTTAGGTAAGGGTACTGCTGTTTTACACCTGCGCCGTATTTATACTTAAGTGAATATCTAGTCCCAACCTCAGTCCTTGTCTCGTATTACTACGCAGACTCTGGGCATGTTCTGACATGCCTGCAGTTGTCTTTGAACTTGCCGTTGGGGGCTTGCGCGTTGGCGCCTGGGGGCACTGTCCAATAGGAGAGCGAATATTACTCTGGTCTGTACGCAGGTAAAGGGATATTCCGTGTATATATATAAATAATATACAAAGTATATCCAACGATACATTATATTCAGTTCAATCTGGCCCTTCACAACAACTACTACTACTGCTACTACTACTACTACTACTACTACTACTAATACTACTACTACTACTACTACTACTACTACTAATACTACTACTACTACTACTACTACTACTACTACTACTACTATTATTATTATTATTATTATTACTACTACTAAGATAAGATAACATAGATAAGATATTCCTTTATTAATCCCCTTGGGGAAATTCGTGACACACACATACAGCTCAACGTCTCATTAATAATATTAACAACAACACAATCATTACATTTTTACAGTAACAATGGCACAGCATAAATTCAACAGACATGTACATTTGTTGACACATGTCATCATTACAGGAGGCCTGAGACACTGTATGCGCGATAGTCGGCTGCATTCACACCATGTAGAAACAAAGTGGATCGCGCCTGGTGAACTGGAGGGAGGACGGAGTGGAGGGAGGGGGGGGGGGCATGGGAGACTCGGGTACAGGAATTTGGTTGTGAAGCAGTCTAAGGGGCCCCCACCGACGCGCATCAGAGGCAGCCGGCCAACAGCATATGGCGCCAGTTAACTCACGACGACAGGGGTGGATGGGGGTGGGGGGGGGAGGGGGGCCTCATCAATCTTATCGCTTCCAGACAGTACAGTTCGTCTCCTCCTTCCCAGAAATCACCTCGCCGGAGAGTCACTCCTCCGCGTTGACCCTGGCCTTGGTCTGTTCCACAGCAGAAAGGGATAAGGGGGGTGTGGGAGGGGGGAGGGGGGGGGGGGGTGATACTACATGCAGCGAGGCAGATAATGCCGCATATGGTCAGAATCAGGTCAATTTTGTCTAATCATCGTCACCATCATCGTATCCCCTATTAGCACGGTACAGTGGCATCTTAATTTTCACGTCCCTAATTTCCGACGTGATGTCCAGAATGGCCTGTGACCGCGACAGTTCCTCTGCATGGTTAGAAGCAAGTCTCTCAAGAATTGTCTTCAAGCACGACTGTTCGTCTACATGGTAGAGTTCGCCCCTTTCCAACATGGTCTTGGAGCTCAATTGTTCATCACCGCGCAGGGTACTTAGGTCAGCGATCTTTTTAAACAGTTCCATTTGGTTTTCCTTGATCCCGGCCAAATCCCTGGCCAGGGAAATCAACTTCTTCCGAATTAGATTCAGGCAGTACCAGATCCAACAGCTGACGGAGCCCAGGGCCCCGTTCCCCGTACCTGGATAACTGAGTTAGCCGGATAACTTTCGGTCAAGTCTGACTTAAGCCGGACTTTCCCATTCCCCGAAGCTGGATTGTCTAAATCACCATGACAACAGATCAAAAAGTTTGAGCCTGGTCGAGAGCAGGGTTTAAGTTCAAGTTAGCCGGATGAAGCATGGCCACGCCCCCGCAAAGGAGTGACAGCTCGTTTCCTGAAATGATTCTCACAGTCTAGAGATCCCATTTATACCATTCTGAATTACGTTTCTGTGCTTCGTTTTCCTAGAGGGGGCTTTTGAAATGTATAATAATAGAACTAAATGCTGATAATAAATCATATTGAGCCTATAGATTTACTTTGTCCTAAATAGAATAATGCACGTCATATACGGCGCTCGGAGTCGCGATACACGCTGCATGTGGTTATTTTAATAACGGCGCATTGCAAATGTGAATCCCGCGGGGATATTTTTAATGAATGAAACCTATCGGCCGTTTGGCTCTGATTAGTTTCATATATTCTCCTCCGCTGTAGATTTGCTTAACGGAGCGCCCGGGATTGTGTTTCATTCAAGCATAAAATTGAAGTGTCTCTGCGTGGATTGTGGTTTTTGTGTGATATTGTAACTGGGATTAAAATGTCTGATGAGATGCGCTGTTTGACGGATTTGAGAAATTGAATGAGCCGTTGACGTCACATTAATGCATTTGCGAATAAAGAGATAAAACTTCATTTTTTGGTAAGAAAAATATTCTAAACACGGGTCTCTCGTCCATTAATGCATAAACAATGAGTATATCCTATCTGGTACAGTGGCGCAGCGGCTAGCGCTGAATCCTGGCAACCGGGCGACCGGTGTTCGAAACCCCCCTTTTCCAATATAATTCTTTTGGAATATAATATTAATGATTATACGCTAAAGTAGCCTAGTTTTAAGTTAAAATATTATAAATCTACATGCATTGAGGATGTCATTCTTTATATAGCTCTCAACGTGCACCAAATTGAATTATTCCTACATTGCAAAAAGAAGGAAAAGACTAGGAGAAGTGGGATTCGAACCCGGGCCGCCTGTGTGAAAGTCAAAAGCAGAAACCATTACACCACAGTGTAGATAAGTAAAAGATCCACCATACATCAATCAATGGGTAAGAGAGCCGTATCCTTATTCATAACAGTTTAACTAATTATTTTCGCTAGCAAGATCTCATTTGATTATTCAATGCATAAACCTACTGCCAGCAGGAACGTTTAAAGAAATATAATCTGATTGATTGGGGTAATGAGGGATTTAAAATTAGCCTATAGATTATGCATTTAACTTGTCGGCAAGGCTATTGAGCCGCCTGCAATCTGTAAAACAATCAATCAATCAATGCCGTAGAAGATCAGGATTTCTGCGATCTACACCTGCTGTCTTTTCAACTGAAGCGGCCGCGCGCACTTATCCAGAGTCTCAAGTCTGGCTCGAGTTAACGAGACTGAATCAGCGTTCCAGGAACAGGAAAATCCCGGCTTCAAACATCGGGTTAACTGAATCTGGATAATGGGACTCTTGATCGACTTAGTTGAACCAGGTACGGGGAATAGGGCCCAGGCCGAGCAGCATGACAATTAGAAGATATACGTCGTTTATCTCCAGCGGGAAAAAGCATATCGCGAGCCAGGTCCCGTATGAATTTATGGTGTATCCCGCCTGATAGCTCCCAAGAGGGCATAATGGGTCATCCGCATTCTGCTTCCTTGTAGAGAATATGCGATCAATCGCTGTAAAAGCCCAGCTTATTAGATCCATATTACGGTCAAAAGTCGAGTCGAGTTGAGGATTCTGTTGTAAAAAAGAAAGAAGAAAAAGGTCAAAAAATTACTACTATTACTACTACTACTGCTACTGCTGCTACTATTATTATTATTATTATTATTATTATTATTATTATTATTATTATTATTATTATTATTATTATTATTATTATTATTATTATTATTATTATTACTACTACTACTACTACCACCACTAATAATACTAATAATAATAATAATAATAATAATAATAATAATAATAATAATAATAATAATAATAATAATAATAATAATAATAATAATAATAATAATAATAATAATAATAATACTGCTACTACTACTACTACTACTACTAATAATAATAATAATAATAATAATAATAATAATAATAATAATAATAATAATAATAATAATAATAATAATAATACTGCTGCTACTACTACTAATAATAATAATAATAATAATACTGCTACTACTACTACTAATAATAATAATAATAATACTGCTACTACTACTACTAATAATAATAATACTGCTGCTACTACTACATTTCATACAGAAAGTGCAAACAGAAAAAAGATAGGCATAAAATGAGCACATAAAGTGCAGACATATAAAATCACAGTTTTTCACATTAGGATCTAACATCCCAACAGGCCACCTTGTTTATGGTTTGATTCCGTTTTAAATAGACAATAATAAAAAGAGTAAGATAAAATAGACAGGGTAAAATAGTGCAATAGTGCAGTGCAATAAAATAGTAGAATAGAATAGATTAAATCTTTTACAGTGCAATAAAATAGTTCTGGATTACTGTTCAACAGTTCAAAGTCGTCTTTACCTTCTCTGTTTGGTATCCACAGTTTAAAACTTGACAGTCTTCCCTCTTGTTTGATACCCACTTTGACCCTTCGAACCTCCCACTCAGGGCAGTTCCCCCTCTCAGGGTGCAGGTCCCTCTCTCAGGGTGCAGTTCCCTCTCTCAGGGTGCAGTTCTAGGCCTGGGTCCTACACAGTTTTACAGCCTGACAGTCTCTTGTTTGATACCCACACAGTTTAATACCTGACAGTTTTGAACCTGTAATAAAAAGCAATAGACAGAGTAAAATAATACAGTGCAATAAAATAGTAGAATAGAATAGATAGTAAAATTATGCAACAGTGCATTGCACTACAATAGAATGGACAGAGTAAAATAGTGCTACAGTACAATCAACAGCGGAAGGCTATGGTGAAGAGGTACTTTTTTTTTTAACTTATTTCTGAAAACATTAAGAGATCTAGCTTCCCTAATGTCCATAGGTAGTGTGTTCCATAACTTTGGTGCATAGTTTGCGAAGGCTGCATCCCCGATTTTCCTTAGACTGTGGCTTGGAACCTTCAATAGACCAGTAGTAGATGATCGCAATGTTTGTACTAATAATAATAATAATAATCATGCTGCTACTACTACTACTACTACTACTACTACTACTACTACTACTACTACTACTACTACTACTACTACTACTACTACTACTACTACGACTACTACTACTACTACTACTACTACTACTACTACTACTACTACTACTATTATTATTATTATTACTACTACTCCTATTACTACTACTACTACTACTGCTACTGCTGCTACTATTATTATTATTATTATTATTAATTATTATTATTATTATTATTATTATTATTATTATTATTATTATTACTACTACTACTACTACCACCACTAATAATACTAATAATAATAATAATAATAATAATAATAATAATAATAATAATAATAATAATAATAATAATAATAATAATAATAATAATAATACTGCTACTACTACTACTAATAATAATAATAATAATACTGCTACTACTACTACTAATAATAATAATAATACTGCTACTACTACTACTAATAATAATAATACTGCTGCTACTACTACTACTACTACTACTACTACTAATAATAATAATAATAATACTGCTACTACTACTACTACTACTACTACTAATAATAATAATAATAATAATAATGCTACTATTACTACTACTACTACTACTACTACTAATAATAATAATAATAATACTGCTACTACTACTATTAATAATAATACTGCTACTACTACTACTTATAATAATAATAATAATCATAATAATATGTTCTATAGTCTTCAGGCATAAAGATAATGATAATAATAATAATAATAATAATAATAATAATAATAATACTTTCTTTTTTTTTTATCCACTTTTTCTCCAATTTTTCTATATTTTCTCCCATCCCAATTTCGTATCATCCAATTCAACCCTCCCCTGTCACGGACGCTGTTTCTTGCCTCCCACAAGCCGGCTGCAATGTGGACTAAGTCATACATAGCACAAGTCCCCTCCGGTACTTGAGGTAACAGCAGTCGCATCTTTTCACCTGCGCAGCTCGATCTCTCAGTGGCGAGGAGTAACGCGTGGGAGTGCCCCCGACACTTCCTGATTCTACTGCGCAGGCGCACCGACCGACCTGTAGGAGTCGCTGTCCACAACGCCCGATCCCCACCCATCAGTTTCCCACCCCCTAATACGGCCAATGTGTATTAGTACGGACGACCAGCTAAACTGAAAGCAAATGTGGAGCGCTGGGCTCGAACTGACGAGCCCAGCGTCTCCAGCATTTTGTGGCGAGCGCCTTGCCCACTACGCCACGTAGCCGCCCATAATAATACTTTCTATAGTCTTCAGTCATAAAGAGAATATTTTCTTTCTGTCATTGAATTACAGTATCTCTCAAACTTTCATGCAACACCACCGTTACTGTTACATTCAAATGTTATTATGTCAGTCTGCCCCCCCCCCCCCCCTCTCACCACCAGCAAAGAGAACAAAGGCCCCCGGGGACGTGTATTAAAGTGTGTCAGGGGACGACTCACAAAGGAACACAGCAGTGCAGAATGCTAAGTGTTGTAATAAAATGTTGTTAAAGCGTTGTTAAACGAGACCAGGGCGGCGTCGTGAAACGAGACGACGGTCGCGTTGTCTCCTCCCGTCATTGTGTCTCCCATCTGTGACGCGGGGAGCAAACGAGACGTTATCAATAGAATAACCCTCTGCATCCCATTCACAGAGCACCGAGCAGGAGGCGGAGCACCAGGGGGCGCTGTTCTGACTGGAACAGGAAGTGAGGGAAGCAGGCGGAGCTGTTCTGACTGGAACAGGAAGTGAGGGAAGCAGGCGGAGCTGTTCTGACTGGAGGAAGAGGAGAAGAGGCTCAAGGTCGAGGAGGAAGAGGAGAAGAGGCTCGGGGTCGAGGAGGAAGAGGAGAATAGGCTCGGGGTCGAGGAGGAAGAGGAGGAAGAGGAGGAGAGGGCTTGTCATGATGTCACAGTAGAGATTCTGCAACATCTCCAGTTATCACACAGTTAACCTTTAACCTCTTCTGCTCCTCTGGTTCTTCTAATACACAGACCCCCCCCCCCCCCCATACTGCACCTGTGTCTACTGTATATACTGTACTTACTCATAGTATATATTGAGATTCTAAGCGTCATTGACCATATTTATTGTAACGTATAATATAACTGATAGGGCTTGCTGACCCTCATCTGCACCTTTGATCACACTGCCTGTACTTGCTCATATTCTTTAATTGAATTAGTTAATTAAATAAACATAAACATCAGGGAAGCCAACTCGCTATAGACATCTTCAAAAGACGGCTTAAAAACCTGTCTCTTTGCTCGGGCATTTAAATGTGACATCAGGGACATCCCGACACAAGTTGTACTTTTGACCTGCACTTGTCTTATACCCTGCCTACTTTTATACACTTCCTATCAAACGCATGTGTCGGTTTCATTGCCAATTTGATCTCACTACCTCCTCCTATGTCGTTTTTAAGAGCGCTGCTCGGTTGTCATTCAAAACTGATGCACTGCTCTGTTGTGTGTTAGAACTTTGTGAAGAAACTCAAAGTGTTAAGAGCGATGCTCTGTTGTAATGTTAGAACTTTGCACCGCTCTGTTGTTATATCTTCATTGCACTATTTTATGTCCGTTCTATTTTATTATTTTTAGCCTATTTTTAAACCGAATCAAACCGCACTTTTTTTTTTTACTCTGTCTATTCTATTTTTATTATTTGTATTACTGAATGAAACTACTGTAACACCGAGAGTGAAACTCTGTGATTTACCTCACCTTGCTACCTCTCTATCTTCTTCACGCTCGCTCGTGCCTGTATTCCTTACTGCTGTGAAGCACTTTGAACTGCAACTTCTGTATGAAAAGTACAAATTCTATACTAACATTTATATAATTGTAATTTCGCTGGATATACACTGTATACGGTTAAAATGTTATTATAGACTATTTTTGTTTTATCTTGTTTCTGTACTTGCATGTATTTTAACCACCTTGACTGAAAGTTTCAATATGCATTATGTGTTGAGTACTGACTTTTAATAATTTTTGTTTTGCAATAATAAAAAAAAAAGAAAAAAAAAGAAAAGTACAAATAAAGGTATTATTATCATTATTATTAATTATATGGTTTACACTGCTTATTTATACCTTTTCTACTGTACTATAATTCTATTGTCTATATTTATGTCTTCTACCATTACCCTGCCCATACCTGTACCTCCCTTCCCCCCGTGCTGCTATGACGCTTGGATTTCTCCAAGGGGATCAATAGTTTCAAGTTTCAAGTTTGTTTATTAATGATCACAATCATAAAATACACATAGTTTACGGTGAAATGCTTGGTTCCGTATGAGCCCCCGAGAGTGTGCTTCATACAGTAAAAAAATAAGTAAGAAAGTAAGTAAAGAGGAATATACAATATACATATATACGATACACAGTACAATATACAATCTAAAGTACAACCTAGGTACAGTCTAAGTACAGTGAGTAAACAGTGAGGTACAATGCAGAGAAATGTGGTACAAAACATTGAGGTAAGGTGCAAGGTGAGGTATGAATGTGGTGCAAATCTCTTTAATAATAGATAAACATAATGTGGTGTTAATAAGGTGAGTGTTTGTTTAAAGTGTGGATGTGTGTGCAGTGAGTGTAGATGACGGGTCGGTGTCACATGGAGTCACTGAGCATAAAGGAACATCTCATCTCATCTGATCTGATCTGAAAGATATATAGTCCAGTATTTGTTTCAGTCCCCTCCAGTTGGCTGTCCTCTACTGCCCCCCCCCCCCCCCCCTGTCTCCCTCCTCACCCCCCCCCCCCCTGGTGCTGCTGTTGTGAACAAAGAGCCAGCTCAGAGCTGTGAGGTTCTGCGAGGGTCTAGGGAGGTTCTGGGAGGGTCTAGGGTCAGGTCGGGGAGGGTCAGGGAGGGTCAGGCCTACCGGCAACATCTGCTAATTGTCCCGGTGGGCCGGCCAGTCATCCCCCCCTCAATACCAGCCGCTCGGTGGGTTGTCCTCCGCGGCCAGGAGGGTGCTGCCAGATGCCACCACATTTACGGCCCGGTCGCTCCGCAGGGTCATTTACCCCCTCCCCAGCCCCCCCCCCCCCCCACCGTCTTTGCTGAAGTGAGAGTCTGTGAGGGACACACACACACACACACACACACACACACACACACACACACACACACACTCCAGGGACTGGTGATCACAGTTCATCTATACCACTGCTTCTCTTTCTCGAGTCAAGGAGCCCCAAATTGACACGTAATAGGTGCCGTTATCGGTCTCAGGGCCCCCCGTCTGAGCAGATGATTGTTATTGCATCATGTGATTTAGCTCAGAGTCTCTATAGTCTCTATATTTCATTTCAACCTTTATTTAAAATCGTGAGCATCTGAGGTTTCCCTCATTTACACAAAAACGACGATTGTACAGCACATAATGAAAACAATATTCACAGCAGACATTTAAACACCAGAGTAAAAACAAATTAAAAAACGTTTTAAAAATTATTTTAAAATGTCAACTGAAACAGTTACAGGTATAGTCACACAATGGTCTGAAATCATACGTTTAAACATTCCAAGGGAAGGGAGAACCTCCAATTTTAGCGTGAGTTGAAGGACATGCCATGAGTTAGAGGCATCGAAGGAAAAGGCTGACTTCCCGAGCTCAGAACAAATCTGAGGAACCCTAAGAACCATCCAGTCATTCGATCGAGTTGAATAGGTTCCAATATTCCAATTTAACAGTGAGGAGATATAAACAGGTTGTTTACCAATAAGGGCTTTAAAAATAAATAAATACCAGTGTTTGTTGCGCCTTTCTGCAAGAGAAGGCCAACCCACCCTGTCATACAGGACACAATGGTGAGTATCATATCTGTCATATCTGTCACCAGTTATAAATCTGAGAGCTGAGTGATATGCAGAATCCAGAGGTTTAAGAGCTGATGCCGCAGCATGCCTATAAATTACATCACCATAGTCCAAAACTGATAAGAAGACTGATTCCACAATTCTTTTTCTACTAAATAGAGGAAAATTGGATCTGTTTCTGTACAGGAAACCAATTTTCTGTCGCAGTTTAGTGGGCAAGATTTTCCACATGGAACTTAAATGTTCATTTCTCGTCGAGCCACAGGCCAAGATATTTATACTCAGTGACTCTCTCTATACAAGAGCCACTGACAGTAGATATCCTCACATCATCAAGGTTAATATTCCTTGCTCTTGAAAACAACATAAACTTTGTCTTACTAGCATTAAGAACCAATTTAAGACTAGTAAGGGCATCCTGTAGAGCATAAAAGGAAAGTTGCAATTTCTCAAAGGCCAGCTGTACAGAGTCTGCAATACAGTACACAATTGTGTCATCAGCATACAGATGGGCATGACATCCATACAAAGAAGAAACAATATCATTAATATAAATTGTAAAAAGGACAGGACCCAAAACTGAACCTTGTGGCACACCTTTAGTCGTGGCCAAGAATTCAGATTGTGCTTGACCTAACTTCACACACTGCCGCCTAGAAGATGGATAATCCTGAAACCAGACACAGGCATTATCATCCAACCCAATGTTAGATAGTTTCTTTAGAAGTAAGTAGTGATCAACTGTATCAAATGCTTTTGATAAGTCAACAAAGAGGGCAGCACAATGTTTCTTCTTATCTAATGCTGAAATAATGTCATTTGTAACCAAAGTGATGGCAGATGTTGTACTATGTTTGGCTCTAAAACCAGATTGTTGAGAGCTAAGTATGGAGTTAGTTGAAAGGTAAAATTTGAGTTGTTTACTTACTAGTGTTTCCAGGACTTTAGCTAAGCAAGGTGCCTGGAGATAGGACGATAATTATCTAAGTTATCCCTATCACCTCCCTTATGTAAAGGAATCACCCGTGCAGATTTCCAAACTAGAGGAAATCTACCTGATGAGATAGAGAGATTCAAAATATAAGTAATCTGTTCAGCGATAACTGGTGCAGCCAACTTAATAAAAAAAGACTCTAAGTTATCCTCACCTGTAGAACACTTTGCATCGATTGATTGCAAAGCATCAAATACAGCTGACTATGTAAAAGGTTGAAAGGAGAAATGGGAAGTGACGCCCACAGGGTACAAACAATCAGAATCAACAGGACAAGGTCCATTATAGTTCCTATTAAATAAATTACCAGCCTCCGCAAAATGCCTATTGAAGGCAACACAAATTTCACTCTGCTCAGAGATCACACAGTTTTCAACTTTAATATGAGAGGGTAAAGAATTAGATGATTTTATTTTGTTCACCTTCACTTTTGCCGGATTAGAGTATGAGTTTGTAACCAACTCCAGATAGTAATCAGTTTTAGATTTTCTTACTACTGCAGTACATTTGTTCCTAATTTGCCTAAAAGAAAGCCAATATGATGTAATTATAGGTGGGGACTAAACTTCTGGTGAATGAAATATTAGTGGAATTAAACTATTACTAATTTAGCTGGGGACTCCCTGGAACCCCCTCAGTGAGTGAATGAATGATCTTTATTGTCATTGTACAGGTACAACAAAACACACAACAACAACAACAACAACAACAACAACAACAACAACGACAACAACAACAACAACAACAACAACAACAACAACAACAACAACAACAACAACAACAACAACAATGAGACACACAACAATACACACAGTATTAACCCTTTCACTGTGCAATGTATTGCAGTGCAAATACTATAATAAAAACAAAGACCTCACTATTACACTATATGCTCTATAGGACGGTTATGCAAACATGTGCACAATCCCACAGAATATTGCACGTCCTGTTGCACAGGAGAGTGTGTGTTTCAGCAGCATTTAGTTTTAGTGCACTAACGGCCTCTCATGTGGATTTAAACGTTAACCCTTTCACTGCCACACTACAGAAGGTTAAAGATGGAACTATTTCCAGTCTTGGAGAGATACGTGGTCTTTATAGGGCAGGTTCAGTCTGATGATGATATAACATCCAGCTGAGAGAGTGTTTGTAGCGGGTGATGATTACTGAACTAGTTAGTGGTGCTTATGCATGACTTGTCCTCAGTTTAGATCCCTCTATGGCTTACACTTTTTTTTGATCCACTTTTTCTCCCATTTTCTATATTTTCTCCCATCCCAATTCCGTATCATCCAATTCAACCCTCCCCTGTCACGAACGCTGTTTCTTGCCTCCCACAAGCCGGCTGCAATGTGGACTAAGTCATACATAGCACGAGTCCCCTCCGGTACTTGAGGTAACAGCAGTCGCATCTTTTCACCTGCGCAGCTCGATCTCTCAGTGGCGAGGAGTAACGCGTGGGAGGCTCACGCTGCCCCCGACACTTCCTGATTCTACTGCGCAGGCGCACCAACCGACCTGTAGGAGTCGCTGTCCACAACGCCCGATCCCCACCCATCAGTTTCCCACCCCCTAATACGGCCAATGTGTATTAGTATGAACGACCAGCTAAACTGAAAGCAATGTGGAGCGCTGGGCTCGAACAGGCGAGCCCAGTGTCTCCAGCATTCGTGGCGAGCGCCTTGCCCACTACGCCACGTAGCCGCCCTCCTCTATGGCTTACACTTATACACTTTAATTCCCCGTGCATAGACCTTTTTCACAGTGACCATTTTGACACCACGTCATAGCTGGAGGAAATGAATAATGTCATTATTATTAATAATAATAATAATAATAATAATAATAATAATAATAATAATAATAATAATAATAATAATAATACATTTAATTTGTAGTGCACTTTACATTTCATAATGAAATCACAGAGTGCCACAGGTAAAAACGTAAAACTAAGGGCGCCCGATACAGCACTACGGCGCAACACAGCCAAGCGACCCGGGTTCGACTCCCGGACCCGGCTACCTTTGCCGAATGTCTTCCCCGGTCTATCTCCCATTCCTCCCCTCTCTCTCTCTCTCTCTCTCTCTCTCTCTCTCTCTCTCTCTCTACCGGACTGCCCGGTAGCAAAAATCAATAAAAACCTACAAAAAGAAAAACATAAAATTAAAAGCAACGTATAAAATAGGCAACGCTAGGGGCAATTCTCAATACACCAAACAAAGACAGTGGAGTTTAAGCCAAAGGCTAACCCTTTCACTGCCACACGACAGAAGGTTAGCCCCTTTACTATCACACAACCGACGGCGATGCTCCATCATTTAGCATCATTAGCTCCGCAAATGCGGAGCTAATGATGCTAAATGATGGAGCATCGCCGTCGGTTGTGTGATAGCAAAAGGGCTAACCTTCTGTATTGTCACAGTGACAGGGTTAACCGGCTGTCGTGTGGCAGTGAAAGGGTTAAGGATCTGTGGAGCTCTCAGGTGCTCAGGCAGGCAGAACCATCCCACGGCCTCCTGGGAGCAGCCAGCCCAGCAGAACAGTTCTGGTTCTGTTCCGTTCAGGAGTGTTGTACTAGAGCCAGGGCCGTACGTACGTACGCCGAACAGAACCATTACTGGTGGTATTTATAGTGTTAACTGTGTTTTAACCCTGCTTTGATATGGCACTGTGCAAAAGGTCAAAGGTCATCAGTACATTGATCCATGGATTAGTTTGTCTGAGTTTGAAAACTACAGCGGTAGATTTAGACCATATATATATATAATATATATAGCCTTTATTTACAATGATATACTGATATAAAAAGACGCAGAATATTACTGGCGTAAAATAAAGAGAACAATCGATTAAAACAAGTATATAAAATATAGTTAATAAAAGATACAAGACGCCAAACTTCTTTTTGTTGTACTGTACTTGTGCTGTATAATGACAATACATTTTTAATCGAATCTAAACATACAAAATACTAAAATCTTTTAACTAAACAGTTTTAGTTTAGTTTACTCGGTTTATTTGATCGGGGACAGGGCATATCAATCAACACTTATACATTTATAAATTAATACAAATTAAAAACTGTAAATATGCCAACATTAGCAGGGTTGCTAGTTTAGTCCCATGGGCCAGATGTTTAAGCCAGAAAGAAACAGAAAAATAGAAGGACATTAAAGCGAATATAAAAACAATTAAAAACATATTCTGTACATTCACTCACTAGGCCTTCATGCATCTATAAAAAAAAAGAAAAAAAAACAGTGTACAGGGACAGATCAAAGCCAATTACATGGACAAGCACTGTATAGGCAGGCAGGCACACATATACATGATCAGGACAGTCAGGCTAGTGGTCAAGCACACGGGGGGGCTGGGCAGCTGGACTGCGACGTGACTTGCTAATGGTCACAGACCTGCTTTTCTATCAGCCATGTTTTGAGTGTGAAGGACCTGAGTGTATCAGTACTGTGGACGTGTGAAGGACCTGAGTGTATCAGTACTGTGGACGTGTGAAGGACCTGAGTGTATCAGTACTGTGGACGTGTGAAGGACCTGAGTGTATCAGTACTGTGGACGTGTGAAGGACCTGAGTGTATCAGTACTGTGGACGTGTGAAGGACCTGAGTGTATCAGTGCTGTGGACGTGTGAAGGACCTGAGTGTATCAGTACTGTGGACGTGTGAAAGACCTGAGTGTATCAGTACTGTGGACGTGTGATGGACCTGAGTGTATCAGTACTGTGGACGTGTGAAGGACCTGAGTGTATCAGTACTGTGGACGTGTGAAGGACCTGAGTGTATCAGTACTGTGGACGTGTGAAGGACCTGAGTGTATCAGTACTGTGGACGTGTGAAGGACCTGAGTGTATCAGTACTGTGGACGTGTGAAGGACCTGAGTGTATCAGTACTGTGGACGTGTGAAGGACCTGAGTGTATCAGTACTGTGGACGTGTGAAGGACCTGAGTGTATCAGTACTGTGGACGTGTGAAGGACCTGAGTGTATCAGTACTGTGGACGTGTGAAGGACCTGAGTGTATCAGTACTGTGGACGTGTGAAGGACCTGAGTGTATCAGTACTGTGGACGTGTGAAGGACCTGAGTGTATCAGTACTGTGGACGTGTGAAGGACCTGAGTGTATCAGTACTGTGGACGTGTGAAGGACCTGAGTGTATCAGTACTGTGGACGTGTGAAGGACCTGAGTGTATCAGTACTGTGGACGTGTGAAGGACCTGAGTGTATCAGTACTGTGGACGGGTGAAAGACCTGAGTGTATCAGTACTGTGGACGTGTGAAGGACCTGAGTGTATCAGTGCTGCGGACGTGTGAAGGACCTGAGTGTATCAGTACTGTGGACGTGTGAAAGACCTGAGTGTATCAGTACTGTGGACGTGTGAAGGACCTGAGTGTATCAGTGCTGCGGACGTGTGAAGGACCTGAGTGTATCAGTGCTGCGGACGTGTGAAGGACCTGAGTGTATCAGTGCTGCGGACGTGTGAAGGACCTGAGTGTATCAGTACTGTGGACGTGTGAAGGACCTGAGTGTATCAGTACTGTGGACGTGTGAAGGACCTGAGTGTATCAGTACTGTGGACGTGTGAAGGACCTGAGTGTATCAGTGCTGTGGACGTGTGAAGGACCTGAGTGTATCAGTGCTGCGGACGTGTGATGGGATGGTGTTCCAGAACTCTGCAGCTCTGATCCAGAAGGCTGATTTACTAAATGCGCTTTTCCTCCCTGGGATGATGACATTTCCCTCTAGCACTGTTCTGGTGAACCTGCTGCTTTCTGTTAAGAACTGTGAGAGAGGTGGGGGGGGGGGGCAGGAGAGAGGGGGTGGGGGGGGGTGGTACAGTGGTGCTGAGGATGGTACAGTGGTGGTGAGGATGGTACAGTGGTGGTGAGGATGGTACAGTGGTGCTGAGGATGGTACAGTGGTGCTGAGGATGGTACAGTGGTGGTGAGGATGGTACAGTGGTGGTGAGGATGGTACAGTGGTGCTGAGGATGGTACAGTGGTGCTGAGGATGGTACAGTGGTGGTGAGGATGGCACAGTGGTGGTGAGGATGGTACAGTGGTGCTGAGGATGGTACAGTGGTGCTGAGGATGGTACAGTGGTGGTGAGGATGGTACAGTGGTGGTGAGGATGGTACAGTGGTGGTGAGGATGGTACAGTGGTGGTGAGGATGGTACAGTGGTGGTGAGTATGGTACAGTGGTGGTGAGGATGGTACAGTGGTGGTGAGGATGGTACAGTGGTGGTGAGGATGGTACAGTGGTGGTGAGGATGGTACAGTGGTGCTGAGGATGGTACAGTGGTGCTGAGGATGGTACAGTGGTGGTGAGGATGGTACAGTGGTGGTGAGGATGGTACAGTGGTGGTGAGGATGGTACAGTGGTGGTGAGGATGGTACAGTGGTGGTGAGGATGGTACAGTGGTGGTGAGGATGGTACAGTGGTGGTGAGGATGGTACAGTGGTGGTGAGGATGGTACAGTGGTGGTGGTGAAAGGGTTTCTTGTCCCACACCTTCAGGGCCTGTTTATGAACTGAGTGAATTGGTGTCAATGTGGTTCTGCATGCAGGCCTGAGACCAGCTGGTTATACAGAAGAATAATGGTTTAAAATAGATCCAAAGTGATCCAAGGGTTACCAAGCTCTTGATTTTGAAGGTACCTTGTAGAGTTCTAAGTGGTCAGAGCAAAGAAACTGAGATATAAGATGATCACCTTCAAAACCGCTCTCAAAGAGCACCTACGGGAGGCTGCAATTCTAAACTGGCCCCGGTAAATGTCCAAACCCCCCCCCCCCCCCTCCAATGTACAGTTTCTTCCCCCTCAAATGTATATATTCTCTTTTAGAAACTCTGTCTCTTAAACAGTACTGTATATTTGTATATCTTGTATGTCATAAATGTCTGGATGTAACAGTACTGTCTACCTGTATGTCATAAATGATGCATTGAAAATGGGGGACCCTGATGTAAACAAGACGAAAGTCTTTCTCTGGTCTGCATCCCCTTAACAATTGTGTGTATTGAGCCGTACTGTATTGTACCCATTCTGCAATCTGTTAATAAAGTTTTCAATCAATCAATCAATCAATCAATCCAGTCATTGGACCATGTGTGGTATACGATCCAGAGATATAAGATGATTCAACATGTCCGCCATGTCTCTCAGAGGAGACCACCCAACCTTTTTATACAGGATGCAATGAGTGCTATATAAACATCACCATAAATATAAACATCACCATAAACCTAATGATGAACAGCATCAAGGCTTTAAGAGTCGAGGCAGAAACCTATAACGCTCAATTCTCAATGACAATGAGTAACAGCCCATCCTCTACACTCACAGCACACACATCCACACGCACACACTTTAAACAAACTCACCTTAACACCCACTTTACTCACTTTAGATTTAGACTTTATATTTATTAGTAAAGAGATTTGCACTACAATTCATACCTCATTGCACCTTACCCTACGTTTGTACCGCATCCCATTTCTGCATTGTACCTTTGTGTATGTATTATTGTATATATGTATATTGACTGAACACTTTATTTGACATACTTTTGACTTTTTCTATTTTATACTTTTTATCTATTTTTTATCTAGCACACTCTCCCAGGGGCGCATACAGAAAAAAGCATTTCATGATAAAGTATTCTGTATTTTACTATGACAATTAATAAACAAACTTGAAAAACTAAATCACATAATAATATTCCATATAACAGAGTAGAGACAGGTCTATACATCACATAATCATATTCCATAACAGAGTAGAGACAGGTCTATACATCACATAATCATATTCCATAACAGAGTAGAGCCAGGTCTATATACATCACATAATCATATTCCATAACAGAGTAGAGAGACAGGTCTATACATCACATAATCATATTCCATAACAGAGTAGAGACAGGTCTATAAATCACATAATCATATTCCATAACAGAGTAGAGACAGGTCTATAAATCACAAAATCATATTCCATAACAGAGTAGAGACAGGTCTATATACATCACATAATCATATTCCATAACAGAGAGGAAAAACAGCTTCAACAATCCAAAGCACGGGGGAAGTTATAGTGTATTTTATCGTAATTTATCGACAATGATTTGTCCATAATATGATCATGTATTTGTCATCTATCATCTAGATACCAAAGTATTCATATCCTGTAACTCGCTCAATATTGGAACCAGTGGAAATATGAGCTATATAGGCAACATGAATGAATGAATGAATGAATGAATGAATGAATGAATGAATGAATGAATGAAAACTTTATTTAACAGATTGCAGAATGGGTACAATACAGTACGGCTCAATACACACAATTAAGGGGATGCAGACCAGAGAAAGACTTTCGTCTTGTTTACATCAGGGTCCCCCATTTTCAATTCATCATAACATTATATGACATACACAACATACATGACATTTATGGCATAGGGACATATAGGTATTTAGTACTGATACATTTGTGACATAACATGTCATAACATGTCTTTGCTAACTATCTAGCTCTATAACAACACATACATTTAGTTGTGTATGTGCATTCAATTAGGTTAAGTGTTACTGCTAATGCTTGTCCGGGTGAAACAATATAACTGTAAACTGTGTATATCTCACAGATCATGTACAACAACATTCTTGAACTGCCCCCCCCCCCCCCCTTGAACAGAGACGACATGATCAGATGGGTCATAATTGTGTTAGTGGGCTGCTCATTAAACCTAAGTGCTTTGTGGTGGGGGGGGGGGGGGGGGGGCTCTCAACGACAACACAAACGGTCCCCTATTCACATTCAACTTTCCCTCTAAAAGAGTCGATCACTTTGCATCACAAGCGACATTCACGCGTCCTTACCAGCGGAACGGCCTCACATTTGCAAATAATGACACGGCGGACGACAAAAAGGAACACGACTGTAAAGAAAAGGGCACATTTTAACCAGATGCCTGGCAATAAATAACAGGAGAGATCAGATGGGGAGCCAACCCCGGCGGGGGGGGGGGGTCCTGCCTGGCGGGGGGTCCCAGGAGGGGAACGTGTGCTGCTCGTCCCGTCGGACGTATAAAAGCCCCGGGATGGAGAGAGATGGAGAGAGAGAGAGAGAGAGAGAGTAGAACACGGACAGGATTCATTCATTCATTCATAGTAAAGATGCAGGTCGACAAGTTACCGCAGAGCAACAACAACAACAACAACAACAGAACCTCTTTCTACGTGCACGATATTCTGGACCCGACCAAGTTCACCGGGCACCCATGGCATCATGCACCATGCCACCGGGCACAGTGGGCAGCACCTGCAGCAGCAGCACACAGCGAGGGCACTGGGAACACAACAGGTGAGATCGATAGATTTTTCTTTTTTAGACTTTAGCTTGTTGAGGTGAAATCAAAACGTGCATCAAAATCAAAACCATCATATGTTATGATGAATTGAAAACGGGGGACCCTGATGTAAACAAGACGAAAGTCTTTCTCTGGTCTGCATCCCCTTATTAATAATTGTGTGTATTGAGCTGTACTGTACTGTACCCATTCTGCAATCTGTTAATAACGTTTTCAATCAATCAATCAATCAAAACCAACACGCACGCTGCTGCCACTGGAGGCAGACTATAATATTAGATGTCACTCACTGCAGATACATTAGAATCTATAATACTACCCAAATGTAGTACAATAAATAATATACATTGAATCATGTTTAAGATTCGATTCAAATGTATATTATTTATTGTACTACATTTGGGTAGTATTATAGATTCTAATGTATTGTCATCATGCAGCACAAGTATACAGTACAACGAAAATAAGTTTGCCGTCCAACCAAGAGTGCAAATGTAACAGTAAAGTGCAACGGTAGTAATATACAATGTACTGTACAGGTGATTAAATTGGGTGTAAAATATATAAATGAGTGCTATAGTGCTAATCAGATGGAGATGGATGTACAGAATTGACATGTACTGTCAGTGATGCAGGTATAAAGACACTATATGGTAGTTAAGTCATACTGGCCAGCAGTGTAACTCTGTGTAATAGGAGCATGTACAATATTGCTGTATATATACCGTATATATATACACACAGTATATATACAGCAATATTGTACATGCTCCCATTACACAGAGTTATATGGGTTGTATCAATTATTATATGTTGCAGATACAAGATGCAGCTCAATAAATTAGAATATCGTGGAAAAGTTATTTTATTTCAGTAATTCAATTCAAAAAGCGAAACTCTCATAGATGATAGATTAATTAAAAGCACAAAGCCAAGGGAAATATTTCAAGCCTTTATTTGTTGTTTTCATTTGAGATGATTATGGCTTACAGGCAGCTCATGAAAGCCCAAAATTCAGTGTCTCAGAAAGTTTGAAAAAGACCAATAACAATTTTTTTTTATATAGAAATGTATGTTGTTCACTTGGTTTGGTTGGGGCTCCTTTTGCACAAATTACCGCATCAATACAGCGAAATATTATATAGACTTTTCCACGATATTCTAATTAATTGAGCTGCACCTCTATATTCAGCCACTTTGCTGCATCTCTATAGCAAACGTGTTGCGACAACTCTGTATTAATTCCAATATTTATGTTTTCAGGAGAGTTGAACCGGAGCGACACAGCAGCAGGAGAGGAACCTCCACCAGGGGGCGCTGATGGACATTCTTCCAAGGGTCCAGAAGACGACGCGTGTCCAACACCGGGGGGCGCTGATGGACATCATTCTCCCAAGGGCAGCAAAAGTCGCCGGGTGCGCACGGCGTTCACGGGGGACCAGCTGCGGACGCTGGAGCGCAGCTTCCACGGCTGCCACTACCTGTCGGTGTTCGAGCGCTACGCCGTGGCCCAGGTGCTCCGCCTCTCGGAGACGCAGGTCAAGATCTGGTTCCAGAACCGACGCACCAAGTGGAAGAAGGAGTGTGGGGGGGGAGTCGGGGGGCAGGAGGAGCCGGAGGAGGAGGAGGAGCTACAGCAGCGTGGATACCACCTCCTCCTCCTCGCGGCGTCACCACCACCTCCCGGTCCCGGCGGCACCGCCTGCTACCCCCCCCAGGCGGCCTGGTCCCACCACCACCCGGTCCCACTCCCGGCGGCGTACTGTCAGCGGCCCGCCCCCCCGCTGTTCGCCTCCAGACCACTGGTGTCGCCTTATTACCACCGACACTGCTGGTCGAGATAATAACGGGACGACATGTATCAACAACGTGCTGCTTAATTAATTAATGATAGGCTGTTTATTTATTTTATTGCCACGTGGACTGTTTACAAGCGCTGAGAGTGAAAGTGAAAAGTTTATAATATGAAATGATATTTTCTTTGCTGATAAATTATTTT
>NC_140175.1:2377889-2387889 GCF_963971535.1 Notolepis coatsorum | reverse complement strand
ATACTTGTACTTTTACTCAATTACATTTCAGAGAAAAAAAAACACACTTTTTACTGCTTACGTTTAAAATAAAGTACAAAGTACAAATCTCGCAGGTCCAACCATTTAAATTAGCATATTTGTTTCTCTTGCCGAACTAACGTTAACGTTATTAATCCTGCGGCTGCACTTTATTTATATAAAAAACAGTCAATCAAATCCCCATCAATGGAAAATGTACCCGCCCATACCCATGCTGATTGGTCCTTGTGCAAGACTAGAAAGTGGGGATCTTTGATTAAACACCTGCTATCAGAAGAATAGACTTCTGTTTTTACTTTTACTTTTTAGTACTTAAGTACGTTTAAAAGTAGAAACTTTTTGACTTTTATTCAAGTGTGTTTTTAGCCAGATACGTTTACTTGAGTACGATTTTGAGACACTACCCATACTTTCACTTAAGTATAATTTCTGGGTACTTTTTACACCCCTGCATAGAACCCATTTCCCTGTATGGTTGTGAAGTCTGGGGCCCACTTGCAAACCAAGACTTCACCAAATGGGACAAACACCAAATTGAGAGTCTGCATGCAGAATTTTGCAAATGCAGAGCAGAACTAGGAAGATACCCACTAATTATCTAAATCCAAAAAAGAGCATTTCAATTCTATAACCACTGTTACGTTGTCATTGACCTTCTTTAAGCTCGCTGTCGAGTCAATGCAACACAACAGGGAGACGGCAGTCAAAGTAGTTGATAAGAAATATTTAATAAAATAATTACCATGGATGAAAATGAAGAATAAATGAAAGTAACGACACATACTACACAGACAGGATCAGCACCAGACACAGGGGAAGACAGAACACTTATACACGAGGGAATGACGAGACGAGACACACCTGGGTTGATTACAAATGGGTACACCTGGAAGGGGAAACGATAAGGACTACAAAACCAGGACAGGGAACTACAACTAGACATAACACATCACACTGGGAACGCCTGATCAAGGCACACACAGACCCCACACGTAACACCCCCACCCTCAACTTTATGTACATAACCCCAAGGCGAAATGGGGGAATGAACATAAAAAAATTGTTGTCTAACCTATATATATATATGAAAAAAACAATATTATCATCAATATAAATCAATGCCTCACAGTATATACTGAGTTATCTACCCAGTAATGCAACAGTCCATGTCGCTATCGGACTATCGTGCGCGTGGGCAGTGGTCCCCCCACCCCCACACAGCTCACAACACCCCCAACACGTTCCGTATGACATTACAGCCCACAATAACTAGAGCAATATAAATAAGGGAATCAGTGGTCGAGAATTGGGGAAGCCCTAATCCGAAATCCCAGATCATCCCTCGTCACTCCCGACCCCTGGAAGACAGAACAAAATCATTACCAACGAAGCAGCAAAGCATGCATAAGCCCATACACAAGAAAAAAAATATATACAATAGGCAACAAGACAGCTCTGACAGAGACCCACATTTCGTGAGGAATGTCCAGCCTCGTTTCTACTATTGCCTGGGACGGGACAATGACACCGGCCCTCAGCTCCCCAAGCCCTTTAAAAAAAAAAAACAAGGCTGCGGTCAGGTGGCGTAGCGGAGATTGCGTTCGTCACCACCGCTGGAGACGCTGGGTTCGCGTGTTCGAATCCAGCTCCCGGCGTTGACACCAGCTTGGCTGGCCGTTCACACTGATACAATTGGCAGTATTAGGGGGTGGGGAAAGCTGGCGGGGTGGGTCCTGGGCGTTGTGGACAGCGACCCCTACAGTTCGGTCGGGGCGCCTGCTCAGCGAGGGTAGGATCTGGAGAGAGGTAGTGCGGCCTTCCACACGTTACACTCTCCCCGGTGAGAATCTGCGCTGCCAGGCTGGCTGCCGGCTGGCTGCACATGTGTCGGAGGAAAACATGTGACAGTCTCCGGCCTCTCGGACCAACAGTAGGGGAAAGTGCGCAACAACCAGGAAGGGGGTTGGGAATTGGCATAACGACTAACAGTGGGATGGGAGAAAAATCGGAAAAAGGAGGGGGAAAAAGATAATCATAAAAAAAAAAAAAAAAAAAAAAACAAGGCTGTTATTATCACCGACACCCCTAGGTGGAGCCACCACCGAGACTGCCACCTCCCTCTGTAACTGCGCCCGCTTATGTGGATTCACGTGATACGCGTGCTGTTCAATGGGCAATGCCTCCCCCACATTGATGTCATGATGCAATACATTTGTGCGCGAAGGGATATCGGAGAAAAGATCACCACGAGCCCTAATCAGACTCATGACATCATCTCGCTGCAGCTCTGATAAATGGCCCAGACGACAGCCAAGAGTGACCAAAGACTCAGTGTTTGTCAAACGTCCCTCCACGACCGCTTTAGACGGAATAATGACGTCATCTTCCATTTCACCAGCTCCCTCTGAAAAACAAAGACTGTCATTACTCACATCAACACTAGATGGGGGCCAACACACAAGCCGACGCCGGCACAGCGGGCACCCCTGCAGAGGGCACAATAACACTGTCAACAGGACCCACCAGAGGATCTCTTGCGTAAAATGGCTTAATCATATTAATATGACACACGCGGGTCTTCCGCCCACGATCCGCGTCACTGACCGATACACCCATGTCAAATAAATCCCCCCCAGCACTACCGGTCATGGCCGTCGTAAGTGCATCTGATGGAACAACTCCCGTATGCACATTCGCCAGAACGTCCGCCACAACAGGCCCCGCTGAAACGCAAATGACATCTGATTTTATTAACATCTTACCCCCGGCCAGGTCGTTACCGAGGATCAATGACACTCCCTCGCCTGGAAAACGGCTATCCACCCCGATTACGACCGGTCCAGATCCGACTTTAAATGAATCTTGTGTAGCGGCATTCTCATCACCTGCCTACCAAAAGCTCTGACCCTTATCTCAGCATGTGCCTTTGATCTGTTATCAAAGGGTAACACATTCCTACGGATAACCGATTGAGACGCAGCAGTGTCTCGTAAGATCGTTACAGGAACTTTCCTACCACCTTTGCAAAATGATACCAACCCTCTGCTAATAAAAGGTAAATAGGTTGCCATGCCTTTACCCATAGCAGTGGGCGTCGCAACCAACGATATTTGTGGCATCTGCGTGGTAGGACTGTTAACCCTGTGAAGGAGAGCATAACAATTGTCCTTGATGTGCCCTTTTTCCCCACAGTGAAAACACACGTGAGTGTCCCCCCCCACTCCTCGCTCACTAACTCGACCTGCGTCCGCATGTTTTAACTGCTCGCTACTGCCAGAGGCTACCGGTTTGCCACCGGAGCTCCACCCCGGTCTGTCCCCCCCACTAGGGCAGTCAGGCTTGACGAACAGCACCCTGTGTGTTAAAACAAACTCATCCGCAAGGCCCGCAGCCACCGAGCACTCAGCAACCTTCCGTTCATTGATGTACATCGCCACATTCTCGGGCAAACAATACGACTTAAATTCCTCCAAAAGAATGAGCTCCCGCATTTTAGCCAGGGTGTCCACTTTCTCCGACGCGCACCACCGATCAAACAATAATTCTTTTTTGTATGCAAACTCCACATAGGTCTGCAGGCTGTTCTTCCTCAGAGCACGGAACCGCTGCCTGTATGCCTCAGGTACCAGCTCATATGCCCTGAGAATTGCAGCCTTGACCACAGCGTAGTCCTGGGTATTTGGGCATAGCGACGCATACACATGTTGCCAGGGACGTGCACAGGACTTTAGAGAGGCAGGTGCTCAAAGGCTGAAAAGGGCACTGGGCCTGTGCTATTTTTGGGGGCCCTTTTTGGGCGGGGAGGGGCCTTTTTATGCTTTTTGGGGGGTTTTGGTGATCAAATATTGAATATTGAACTATAATAATCAGTGCAGGAGCTCACTTATCCTTGAAAGACACTTTTATCACTGACTTAAAAGGCCCATACATCTCCATAAATGTTCAGGGCGGAGGGAATAAGTGCTTACCCTACAGACCACAAGTCTGTTAGGACAGCAGACTCGGTTGGCACTGCTCAAAACTTACCTTTTTAAAATAGCTTTTAAATGAATTATTATCTTTATTTCATTGTCTTATTTTTCTTTATTTCTATACATTTTACTTAAATACTTTATTATAATTTGTATCATTGTTTTATGTAGTTTTTATTTAAATTTTTTTTAAGATTTCTTTTTTGGCGTTTTATTGCTTTATTTCTACTGGGCAGTCCAGTAGAGAGAGACAGAGGAGGAATGGGAGACAGAGTGGGGGGAAGACATTCAGCAAATAACGACGGTTTCGGGAATCGAACCCGGGTCGGCCGTGTCGCGGCTGAGCACGCTATGTGGTTCGCCACTGGGGCGCCCTATTTGTTCTTTTTTAATGTCAACATATCTATATTATTCAACTCAAACATGTTCCGTTGTGATGTCACAGTATGATGTCGTAATAGAACATTCTAGAACATTTGTGATGTCACAGTATGTTGTCATAATCAAACATTCTAGAACATTTGTGATGTCACAGTATGATGTCATAACCAAACATTCTAGAACATTTGTGATGTCTCAGTATGATGTCATAATCAAACATTCTAGAACATTTGTGATGTCACAGTATGATGTCATAACCAAACATTCTAGAACATTTGTGATGTCACAGTATGATCTCATAATAGACCATTCTAGAACATTTGTGTACAGTATATATTCAACAATTATCGCTCCAGTAGAAGAAGAAAAAGAAGGTGAAGAAGGAGAAGAAGGAGAAGAAGAAGAGCCCATAAAAAGAATTGCGGAGGGCAGTAATACGCCACGATGCGTCTACTCTGCCGGAAATTCAAATAAGAAGAAGAAGAAGAATATCTCAGATCTCAGAAGACCAAGTGAAGATATCACTTGTTGGTTCCGGCTACTTGTCTGTAAGCTTGAATATATTCTGTAGATACAATTTAAAATCCCCACATGGAAAAGGAAACAATGTCCTGTACAATCCTTAATGAGCTGCGTCTGGAGGGAAGGCTCTGTGATGTGGTTATTAAAGTCAACAGCACTGAGTTGAATGCCCACAAGGCCCTCCTGTGTGACTGCAGTGACTATTTCAGGTAAGTTTAGCTTGGTTCAGGTTAGCTTGGTTCAGGTTAGCTTGGTTAGTAAACAGATACCATACTGTACTTTTACTGTAAACAGATACTATACTGTATGTCTACTGTAAAAAGATACTATACTGTAAAACAGATACTATACTGTATGCCTCAGGTACCAGCTCATATGCCCTGAGAATTGCAGCCTTGACCACAGCGTAGTCCTGGGTATTTGGGCATAGCGACGCATACACATGTTGCCAGGGACGTGCACAGGACGGGCCTGTGCTATTTTTGGGGGCCCTTTTTGGGCGGGGAGGGGCCTTTTTATGCTTTTTGGGGGGTTTTGGTGATCAAATATTGAATATTGAACTATAATAATCAGTGCAGGAGCTCACTTATCCTTGAAAGACACTTTTATCACTGACTTAAAAGGCCCATACATCTCCATAAATGTTCAGGGCGGAGGGAATAAGTGCTTACCCTACAGACCCCAAGTCTGTTAGGACAGCAGACTCGGTTGGCACTGATCAAAACGTACCTTTTTAAAATAGCTTTTAAATGAATTATTATCTTTATTTCATTGTCTTATTTTTCTTTATTTCTATGCATTTTACTTAAATATTTTATTATAATTTGTATCATTGTTTTATGTAGTTTTTTTTATCATTTTATTTGTTCTTTTTTAATGTCATCATATTATTTATATTATTAAACTCAAACATGTTCCGTTGTGATGTCACAGTATGATGTCGTAATAGAGCATTCTAGAACATTTGTGATGTCACAGTATGTTGTCATAGTATGATGTCATAATCAAACATTCTAGAACATTTGTGATGTCACAGTATGATGTCATAATAGACCATTCTAGAACATTTGTGTACAGTATATATTCAACAATTCTCTCAGAAGATCTCAGAACTCAGAAGACCAAGTGAAGATATCACTTGTTGGTTCCGGCTACTTGTCTGTAAGCTTGAATATATTCTGTAGATACAATTTAAAATCCCCACATGGAAAAGGAAACAATGTCCTCTACAATCCTTAATGAGCTGCGTCTGGAGGGAAGGTTCTGTGATGTGGTTATTAAAGTCAACAGCACTGAGTTGAATGCCCACAAGGCCCTCCTGTGTGACTGCAGTGACTATTTCAGGTAAGTTTAGCTTGGTTCAGGTTAGCTTGGTTCAGGTTAGCTTGGTTCAGGGTAACTTGGTTAGTAAACAGATACCATACTGTACTTTTACTGTAAACAGATACTATACTGTACTTCTACTGTAAACAGATACTATACTGTACGTCTACTGTAAAAATATACTATACTGTACTTCTGTAAAAAATATACTATACTGTACTTCTACTGTAAACAAATAATATACTGTACTTCTACTGTAAACAGATAATATACTGTACTTCTAATGTAAAAAGATACTATACTGTAATTCTACTGTAAACAGATACTGTATTACACTGTAAACAGATACTATACTGTACTTCTACTGTAAACAGATACTATACTGTATGTCTACTGTAAAAAGATACTATACTGTAAAACAGATACTATACTGTACTTCTACTGTAAACAGATACTATACTGTACTTCTACTGTAAACAGATACTGTACTTATACTGTAAACTGATACTATACTGTACTTCTACTGTAAACAGATACTATACTGTACTTCTACTGTAAAAAGATACTATACTGCACTTCTACTCTAAACAGATACTATACTGTACTTCTACTGTAAACAGATACTATACTGTACTTCTACTGTAAAAAGATACTATACTTCTACTGTGCTAAGACCCTATACTTCTACAGTAAAAATGTCCCCGACTAAGGATTTGGATAGTCGACTATGATTGGCCAAAATTTGCCGTTAGTCGACTATTAGTCGACAAAAAAAAAAGTATAATATATATATATATATTTTTTTATCATTCCATTTGGGCTGTGGGGGTGCTTAATGTCTGAAGGAGTCGACTGAAGGCTTCTTGTCCTCTGCGAAAGCATGCAATTGGTCCACTGATGGATACATCTTGATATTTGTCTAGTCTAGTGTGTTCATTAGATGGGTGAAATCCTCTTTCAGTGCCTCTGTGTGTGTTTTCTTAGGCAGTTGGCCTCTGGTATGCGTGCCATTAGTTTTAGCCACGCTTCTAAGAGGTTGGCAGTCGACTACGGCTCCTTTCGACCGATTAGTCGACTATTCGACTAATAGGGGTCAGCCCTAATTACTACACAGGACAGAATGTTGCTTACTGTTTACTCATCAGATATCTCTATACTCTGCGTCCCACAGAGCCCTCTTCACTCGCTGGAGCGACACAGAGAAACCAGTCTACAGTATCCCTGGGGTGTCCCCGGGTATGATGCAGCTCATCATAGAGTACGCCTACACACGCTTTGTGCTGGTGACAGCAGAGAACGTGGAAGAGCTTCTGGTGGCTGCAGACCAGCTTCGCGTCACTGGCATAGTAGGAGCGTGCTCTGACTTCCTAGAAGGCCAGCTGTCTCTGGAAAACTGTGTCGGCATCTGGAGGTTTGTGGACATCTACTGCTGCCCTGACCTGAGGCGCAAGGCCCATCTCTTCATCGTGCGCCACTTTGGGGAGATGTTGCACGTCTCACAGGAGTTTGTGGAGCTGTCCCCGCAGCAACTGGTGGACATCATCGAGAGGGATGATCTGAACGTGAAGAGCGAGGAGACGGTGTTCGAGGCCGTCCTCCGTTGGATCGACCACTCCCGTGAGGAGCGTAAAACACACATCCCTTTGCTGCTGCCCAAGGTAACTAATTGTATTACGGATACACAAACATGGTTGCTAGTGCCTGAGCCACATTTATTTTTTATTAAATTTTTATTATTTAACTTTTTCTTGTTTGTCTGTCTCTTGTCAAGGTCATTATGATTCATGTTACTGTTATTATTGTTGTCGTCGCTGTTGTCATTGTTATTATTATTATTATTGTACTGTTATGTTCTGTTTTATGTATGAAAAGAAAAGAAAAGAAAAATATTTATAAAAAAAAAACGGATTGTATTACTGTGCATTACATTAAAACAACACTAGGTTCCCTAGTACAGTGGTTCTCAAACATTTGGGTCCAAACTGTTCCCTAGCAACAGAAACCGTCTACAACCGATGTCTAAGTTGTACCCGCTGTCTGCTTGTCTCTTCCCAGGTTCGCATGGGCTTGATGAGGCCTGACTACTTCAGGAGCAACGTCCAGAACAACCCTGTGGTGAGGGACAGCCACGACTGCAGGCCCCTCATCCTCAGCGTCCTGAACCCCCCTGGCTCCGACAGGCTCCCAAACCCCCTGACCCGCCCACGCCGGCCCCAGGAGGTCCTATTGGCCATCGGAGGCGGGTTACTCTGCAGCACGACCATGGAGGCTTACAACATCCGAGCCGGTGGATGGATGGACGTGAGCGTTGAGGGGGAGAGTCGCCGGGCCTTCCACGGCACCGCTTATCTCCACGGTCTAGTCTACTGCGTCGGCGGCCTGGACGGCTGCTATGAGCCTCTCGGCACAAACGGCACAGAGTATTTGAACAGTGTGCGCAGGTTCAACCCCGTCACTCGCAGCTGGCTGCAGGCGGCTCCCATGCACTCACGCCGCAGTCACCTCAGCGTGGTCGCGTTGGACGGCTGTATCTACGCCATGGGAGGGAGAGACAGACGCGTGGTACTGAACACCGCCGAGCGCTACGAGCCTGAAACCAACCAGTGGACAGTGATCTCACCCATGCTGGAGCACAGGGGCATCGCAGGGGCAGCAGCCCTCCAGGGCAAGGTGGGTGGAACTGAGGGACACAGGGTGGTAGATGAACACAAGGAACGTTAGATCAGAAATCATAAATATCTTTATTGCCAAGTGAGCTTGCACATACAAAATATGTGTCTGGGTCCTTTGGTGCATCAACATTAACAGACAATTAAAGTAGAATGAAATCAAATGGAATATATAAACTAAATTAGAATATTCTTTCTTATTACAGGTTTACATCTGTGGTGGCTGCACCAACAGGACGGAGTGGCTGTTCACAGCTGAGTGCTACAGCCCAGACACTAACCAGTGGACTCTGATCGCCCCCATGAGCAGCAGGCGTTTAGGAGTGGGAGTGGCTGCATACGGAGGACATGTCTATGCGGTAGGTGCACACGGAGACAAATGCTTTATACTAGATATTTCTATAGATATGTATCATTTGACTTGCAATGCTTCTGTGATGCCCTCATTTCCCTAAGTGGATTAATACAGTGTCTGCCTGCCTGCCTGCCTGCCTGAGCCACACACTAAAACATTCCTCTCATGTGTCCTGTCCTCAGGTGGGAGGGTTGGAACGGTGGAAACTACCTGCGTAGCGCAGAGGTCTACAGCCCCTTGACTGACTCCTGGAGCGCCCTGCCCGACATGCTCACCCCCCGCTGCTTCTTTGGCATTGCGGTGCTGGACGACCTGCTCTTCGTGGTCGGAGGCTCCTACAGTGACTTCACCTCCATCTCCAACAAGGTGGAGCACTACGACCATGCAGCGACAGGTGGACTGTAGCCGAGGACATGAAGATCCAGCGCGGTGCCCTAAGCTGCTGCATAATACTTGGCCTGCCATTTAATATGAGCCAATACGCTGCTCCCCGTGGAGGAGGAGGAGGAGGAGGAGCAGGAGGAGGAAGAGGAGGAGCAGGAGGAGGAGGATGAGGAGGAGGAGCAGGAGGAGGAGAAGAGGAGGAAGAGGAGGAGGAGGAAGAGGAGGAGGAGGAGGAGCAGGAGGAGCAGGAGGAGGAGGAGGAGGAGGAAGAGTAGGAGCAGGAGCAGGAGGAGCAGGAGAGGAGGGAGGAGGAAGATGAGGAAGAGTAGGAGCAGGAGAAGGAGGAGGAGGAGGAAGAGGAGAAGGAGGAAGAT